>NW_020631041.1:6844858-6845962 GCF_003573695.1 Papaver somniferum
TACAGTTACATGTTGCTTAAGGAAGTCAATTATAAATTCCAAACCATGCTAAAGCTAAACTTTAACAAGACAATAGAAATTTGAGCATATTACTGTTGAAATGAGATTGATGTCTCTTCAAATTTGATATGTAGATCAAAACTAAGATGAATATCATTGATCATAATTAAAAATAATAAGAAGATAAATCAATGATAAAGAAGAAAATAAATCTACACACCAAAATAATAATGGAAGATGATATTTAACGTGGTTCGATCATTTTGACCTACGTCCACGGACGAAACCCCTTAAGGTAAATATTATTGATCTCCAGAATTAGATGATATTGGAATGATTTACAATTACATGGAGAGCTCTTATTTATACTTTTAGATTTAACTAAACTATGATGGTAGTTATTTTAGGTATATTCTTTAACTTGCGCTTCACTTCACGTGCCTTGGTTGCACGGTTACTTGACTTGTTCTTTACTTCACGACACGGTTTCCTCGGACGTTTTTTTTGCTCCTTGGCTTCTTGTGTACGCTGCCTTGACTATACCTTATATGGTAGCCTCGGTCCTTCTACATGATAACCCCGGCTACCTTGTGTATATGTGATATATATTCTAATACTCCCCTCAAATTGGACACGTAGAGAAACGTAGTGTGCAACTTGAACTATTAACAAAGACAATATGGTACCAAGACTTGATGTGACTTAAAAACTGTCGAAACAACTTTATATCTTGTACGGTTGATTATTAACCACGAGCTACTGAGATGAAGTCTGTTGATCATTAACCACGAGCTACTGAGACGAAGTTGGTGATGGAATTGACTGTAAGCTTTGTCTTGCACCATATGAACTTGACTTGACAGACTTGAACTGAACTTGGATGTACCGTTTATAATATTGACTTGGACAGGCTTGAACTGAGCCTGAATGTGACTGGCAGACAAACCATGCCAGGAGAACTTGTATCTTGAACTGTCCACTAACATCAAGCACGAGACTTGAACTGGACTCTCCCTTATTTAATGACAGCACCAACGAAATAGTTATACGGAATTGAATTTGGTGACCTAATTGGCTGCAAGCTTTTTTTTTCTTTTTTTTTTT
>NW_020631041.1:8346617-8582866 GCF_003573695.1 Papaver somniferum
TATCCATTTCCATCACATTCAACCAAATTTTTTAAAATTTATCTCTTTGGAATCACAGAAGAAAATGAAACAACCCCTTGATTGGATATCGATCGATCAAATTCTTTTTGATCGATCAAAAATCCAAAGGAAAAATGATGATTGAAGAGGAATAAAAAAAAAAGTTTGTTTTTTTATTTGGCCTGTTTTAGAGAGAGAGAGAGAGAGAGAGAGAGAGAGAGAGAGAAAGAGATGAAAAGAGAGGTGAATGAGATGATCTAGAGATTTGATGAAATTCATAAAGTAGGTGAACAATCTAACGGATGTAAATGATTTTATGTGTATTTTAACCTACTCATAACTTGGGTGATAAAACCTTCCGCCAGTGTGAAATTTGAAAGAAGAAAAAGTTGTTTGTTGACCGATGCAATTGGTTGTACTTTTAAATTGAACTGTTTAACAACAAATATGGTTCCGGTTTCAGTTTTCAGGGGTATCGAAGTCGTCATTACACCTTTAATATTGCAGGGTTCGAGATTCAGGGTTCAAGGCTTCAAGAAATACCAAAATCGTAAGCTTTCTGGAAGAATGATTCCACACATACTCTTATGCCAAGAATTGTTGTTGTGTAATTTCTAAGAACGATACCAAGAATTGCCATTCTTCCAAATGCACAACAACAATGGAAATAAGAGTAACTGTGGGTAGATCTTTCTAAAAACAGCCACACAACGCCCAATTACTGCACTTATATCATTGTCGTGACTTCAAAGTACAACAACAACATTACATACCGTTCGGTGATGTTATTATTTCATCATAACTAGTTTCAGAGCGGTAAGTAATGTTGCCATTGTACTTTGAAACCTAATGACGTTGCCGTTTACAACAATGTTATGTGAATAAGCATAACAAGAAGAAGTTCAGAAAAGATTTAGGTACTAAATTGAGCACTGATAAGAAAAAAGAAAAGAAAAAGAGAATATAAGTAGAGTTCATGGTTTACCAGTAATAAACTTGATCATGCTTAAAGTACTTGCAGCATTTTGAATGACTTAACTAATTGCACATGCCACATGCAAGAGCTAACTAGCTACATTGTATTTGTGGAATCCAACTCGAACCATAAAACTTATTTTAAATATTTCTCACAACAGGGTTTGTCAAATTGCAGTTACAGTTCCGGAATAAATAGAAAAGAAGACTACTTATTACAATAGGAATACAAATGGGAATAGCACTTGAAGTTTATAAATACAGATAAACAACCAGAAGAAGCATATGAAACTACCGCCTGTCTCCAGCCACTGATTCAGAAGAAAAGAGGTACTTGACTCGTGAAAGAACCGAATCGTGTTGTGCATCATATGGATGGTCCTTGGATGGAATTTCAAGGATTGCGGGGACGGGCTTGTTGTAGCTATCAACTAGAAACCTTATCATGTTTGCGACCTGAAAAAAAAAGAAAGACAGAAGGCCACTAAGAATTTTGCTAGCACTTGCTTCTTGTACATCAACCTAAGTAATATCTGATCCATTCTAAAGTCTTTAACAATGTTAATTGTGGTTTATTTTTGTAATCCTATGGTTTTATTACCCTGATGTGCCATATCTCAAATCTCTACACCACATACATCATCCAGATAACAATCACAAGGAAATCCCTTGGAAACGAGTCCCTTTAGAGATTAGCAGAAATTGATGAAAACTATCAAAAGAAAACATAACAAGAAATGCTTGCCAGGACAAAAGCAGGAAAGTCATCATAGTAATTCTAGTTTAGCAGCAATATATACTAACAAATATAACACCAGTAACACAACTTACATATTGACTAATCAAGACGATAGCAATATCCTCCCTTGAGGTAAAATCTTTGAATGCATCTTCAATTGCTTTTACAGTTGTTTCTGAAACAAAACAAAGCATTTTCAATTGGGTGCAAGTTATACTTAGCTAAGCATGCACTTTAAATCGAAGCTCAATTTTAGCGAAAGAAGTTCATACTTGAGTCGACGATTAAGTAGTTTGTATTCCTGCGCAAATCAACATTGCCCACACCAGCCAGCAGGAATCCAGTTATGGTGTCCTGCACAAAAAAGACTCATGTATTAGCTAAAATTAAAGGCATCACTGGAGACTTTATGTGATCCTCAACGCCTTGACACCATGATGATTAATATATCCTTTTAACTTTGTGATGCTACAGAAAGGAAAAGTTATCCATCGCAATTCGTAGTACGGCAATTCTATTTTTTAAAGAAGACATTAAGATACTACTACTACTAGATCAATGAAACCAGATGACTAATCAGGTATGGAACTAAAACAAATAAGAGTTCCAAACTCAAATTCCCAAATATGAATTGACCGTTAAATACCTCATCAGCAATCATAGAAATGAGAGCTGAGTTATTAGAAACAGTTCCTCTATTAGCCATCTAAAGATTGAATGGATTATATATAGTTGTCCTGAAATTAGAAAAGGAGAATAATACTTGTTAGAGCATATGGCCATCTAAATGAAAGCAGTTTAATTTTTCAAGGTAAAAGACGGAACCAAAGTTGAATAAACTCGGAATGCAACAAGATAGCAGGCAATATGCAAGCGAGCACAATACCATATACGCTTACATAGACATCAAGTACAAAACCACAGTCATTCTTCAGCAAACTCACCCTCCCTAGCATGCAATTCAAGTCAGAGAACAACAGTTACCAAGGAATCAAATTCAATTGTCAGCATTCTTTATTCAAGTTTATAATACTATAATCACTCCAGTCAATGAGACTGACTTCTATTCTCTGCGTTATAAGTGCACTACTGTAACTCAAATATTGTTCAAAATTATGACTGGTGAGTACTCTCAGACTAAAACCAAATCTTAAACTGTTAAGGAATCATTTCATACTAGTTTCCTTTCCTTCCGTAATTTCATGCTATATAACCTCGAATTGACTGCATCTATGACACTGACTCCTACCCTTTGTGTTATAAGTGCAATCCATGCTGACCGACTATAGCTCAAATGTTTTTCAAAAAATATGACTGATGAATACTCTAAGACGAAAAGCCAAATCTTAATCTATTCAGAAACCAAACCGTTTCATGATAGTTTTCATTCCTTTGGAGATTTCATGCTATAAAATCCTCCAACTGATTACATTTACCCAAGTGTTACTCTAAGGACGAATCAGGAATGAAGTTTCCGGGTTACTTGAATATTTCACTTCAGATTCCTAAACCACACCCATCTAATTGAATCGTCATGACAATTGATAAAATAAAATCAAATACTCCTTTTCCTTTGATCAGCTACAAATCACATCACGAACTTTGTGTTCATCACTGTGTCTTAGTATAATAGTCATTGTTCAGCAAATTCTCTATCCCTAGCATGCAAAATTCAGTTCATATTTGCAGTCCAAGAATAACATTTACAAACAATTATCAAATTCAATTGTAAGCATTTAAGTCTACAGAGGTGAAACATGAAATGGTGATTCTAGGTCAGGTTTGATTTTCATCATCAAAACCACAAAGAGAAACCAGAAAATTTATCCATTCTCAGATTTTCATCAAAACCAGTATCTCAGATTGATCCATTCTCTTGATTTTCATCATCAAAACCATTAAGAGGAACCATAAAATTTTAAAAAAAAAATCAATGAAGATGGAATCAAGATATAATAAAATCAAAGTGAAATTCAGTTCATATTCAAATTTCAGATCAGAACATACTAGCGAGAATGTGATCTAAATTCTACCAAAATCAAGGAATGATAAAGAATAACTCACCAGAGAATCGTAATGGATCCGAAATATGGTTTCCGATTAAGATCGCCGGACGGGATTTCAGATCTAATTTCGCCGAAACAATGGAAGAAGACGTGGAAGCATTCTCTGCTTTTAAATATAAAACCAATACAGGGCCAGCCAGGCCCAGGACTCGTTGCTGGGCAGACCAAAAAAGAGTTGGTCTTGTAGGGATCCTAACTCGGCTTAAGGGGTAGCCAGAAATAGATTTGTGCTGGGTGCAAAATATGTCTATAGACCTGCCACGAGAGGGCAATTGCCTCCAAATCAGGGCTGTCAATGGATAACCGAATATTCGATATTCGTCCATCTCCGTTAGGATATTATCCGAAATTTCGGATAACGGATACAGATATCTTATCAGATATTCTTACTTTAACGAAATGGATACGGAAAAGGTATTATCCTATAGGATTATATCTGATATCCGATAAAGAATGTATGTGCCATTTTTTTTTAGTAATATATATAGTTGTTAACTTGGTAGTATATGAAGACTTAAAAATACAAATATTATAGAAGAAAAAAACACAACTAATTTTGTTGGTTGTGAGAAAAGCGGAGAATTTTCAATTCTGATAGAGGAGATTTGAGTTTTGTTTAAATATAATTTAATATAATAAATTTGAAGTCAAATTTTTTGCATTTGATCAAGGTATTTGGTTTTATTTAGTTGAATTTCCTTAGAGTTTCTTTGATTTTTTTTACAATTTATCAAATTTACAGAAAGACTAGAAAAGAATTTAAATTATTTTTATTATAATGAATTACTATCGGATGTCCGACATTGTTATCGGAACGGATACGAAAAATATTTTTGAATACCCATCAAATATTATAGAATATTGGATATCTGGTAATCTTATTAGTAACGAATTTGGTAGAGGCCATTAATTTACGATGGCAGTAAACCATATCTTCACTTCTTTTATTTGATTCAAAGTTCAAACACAAATCATTACTCCGATTAAAAGTTAAGAAAAACTTCATCAATCTTCACCAACCATTAACCACCACGGAAGCAACAATTCTTCTTTCTTGGCTTCAGTTCTTCTTTCCATTGCATCCATGACTCCCATGATTATCAGCACAACACATGCTCTTTCTTTATTTAGTCTCCTCACCCGAACAGCAGCAACACAAGGCGGAACTAGACATTGGATATAGAGATGGCTGGAGCTTTTTTCAAGGCTTGCTTAAGAATAAAACTCATAGACCAATTGTGGCCCAACTTAAAAAAGGCTTTGAAAAAAATGACTTTTTCTCTTGTTAGGGCTGCCTTAAGCTAGCCCTAGTCACAAGGTAGTTCCGCCCCTGAGTCCATTGCTTTCTCCATCTTCAATCATGACAGCAACGAAACTTTTTTTTTTTCTCCTCATGTTCTCTCGAGCAGAGAACCATTCTGATGTTTTTCATCTTTCTCGATTGTTGGTTTAAACACACACGAACATGGCTCGACAGATAACAAGTCTTGGATATAATATTAGGGATACGGCAGCAACACCGTACGCGGCTACGCTTTCTTCTCAATTTTCCTCATAACTTTGATTTCTTTATTTTTATTTTCTTTTCTTCTTTTATTTATTTATTTATTATTATTTTATTTTTTTTTGGCTTTCTCGGCATCAAAAACATGCCCTAATCTCCGTCTTCATCATGAATTCAAACGACATAAGGCTTCTCCTTCTTCACCTGACTTCTCGGCTTCAAACTTGTCACAATAATCATATCAGAATATTGCGCAACTATTTTTTAGTCTTCTTTCTCCTTCTTATCGCAACTTATCTTCCTCTCCTCTTTCCTCTTACCTTGCTCTATACCATGTTAAGGATCGAGCAAGAGAGAAGAGAGCATAAACGCGCGGAAGTAATAGGCTATATTGATAATAATTCGGTGTATCTTTCTCATTAATTCTTCAAGCTATTTATACAATTACAAGATTTGGTTCTGAAGACACAAGACTTGGTTCTCAAGATATTTCATTCCTAGTATAACTCTCATAACTTAAACTCTGAATCCTCTAAATACATACTCTCCTATTATTTCTTAATAGCCTCCAACAGACAGTTCAAGGATCACACAAGTATAAGAGGTATAAGATTGTCGCCTATGATCTGGCGGATGAGAAGGTCAAGTATGTTCCCTTACCACCACCTCTTCTTTATGCAAAGATAAATGAGGATATTGAACTCATGTTGTTGGCGGGAAACTTGTGTATTATTCACTATAAAGGCCTCTGTAAAGAAATCATAGATATATGGGCATTAAAATATAGAATTAGGAGTACAAGAATACTACGGCCCAGAGTGACGCGAGAAGATTACTACGACCACAATTGGAGCTGGAGTAAGGAGTTTAGTACAGCAGTTAGTGACCCGGAGAGGAGGAAGTACACGCCATTTGCAATTACCAAGCGCAATGAACTTCTATTATGGAGTGACGATAAGGAAATTTACTTCTATGATAGTAATGCATCAACTTTTTCAACTAAGCTCTGGGATCGCAATGGAAAGGGTTTTGCATGCCTTCAAGCAATTCCTCACATGAACAGCCTGGTTTCTTTAAAAGATCTAGGAGAATGCTGTGGCAATAATGTGACTTCAGATGATGACGAGACTTTGGGGAATAATATACCAGCACAACACTGTAAAAGGAAAGATCTAGGTGAATGTTGTGGTAATAATGTGACATCAGATGATGATGAGAGTTCGAGAAATAAGATATCGGCACAGCACCGTAAAAGGAGGAAGTCTTAGCACCAAGCAGGGGAGAGACGCTTCTTCTTTAATTGGTATTCAATGTCATTAAATTACATTACTATGTGCTATTTCTTTAATGTTCATCCATTAAGCTGAAACGTTAGCCCGTCGGACTAGAATAACAAAACATGTAGTTTCCTACCAATTAGTCTACTTGTTAAATCGATGACAGTCTTGGCTCTATCCGGATGTCCATTAATTAAATCAATAGGAATAAATATTCCATCACTATTGATGAAAGTGGTCAGTGAAGGCAAAATAATGGTGAGAATGTCGAATAGGTATTTTGTAGTAAAACATGCACGAATTTTTTCTTGATGAAACCACTGCTGTGTATAAAATTTATCTTCAAAAGGAGGAGGTTTTGGTTTTGATTTTCGGTCAATTTTTTGGTTTAAATAGAATAATTACAAAGAAAACCAATTTCATCTTAACCCTTACAGGCGGCATGTTACGAATAGGAACAGCATGATCCACGAGGATGTGGAGGCAACTGTCCCCTCAAACACAAAGATATTTTGATTTCCCATCAAGCCTGCAAAACTGATATTTACATGCCATGTACCTAGGTGTATCTTACTGTTTGCATTAGGACATTCACACTGTTTGAACTGCTTTTGTTTGTTAGTAGTTTATTAGGTATCTAGCAAGTCCTAAATGACTCTTTTTCAATTCGGTGAGACATGCAACATGCAAGTTTTTGTGCAACATGTATCTGTGCGTTCGCTCGATCAGGCTTCTTACTGGTAAAACATGCACGGTTATTTCCCATGACTCTCATATATGAAAACCCTCAAAGAGTTAACTCCTAATTCATTTGGTAGCATCAAAATTACTACTATTAACCTTATCATGGAATTCAAATCTAAAACAATTTGCAAACTCTTCTTGTTCTACTACTTCACATTATTCTTTGTTTATATCTCTTCTTTTTGTTATATCACTGAGGCAACTGCACTAAGAATGCAACAACCAATTACCCGTTATTTCTGGTCATCTTCACCAACTGTTAGATTCCGAGTACTACACAGATATGCGATGTCTACCATGTACCAATTGTAAGTCTCTAGCTAGTCCGGCTTTTAATCCCAACCAATCTGCATCATTTCCTGTTGAAGAATGAAAACTTGTCTTTATTATTTATTTATTTTTTTGAAGCATAACTTGTCTTTATTTCTTATTTATTTTTGATATACACCATTAATATTTAACGATACCATATCTCCCTCACTATATTTGATCAATCTTCTTGCAGGTAAAGAAATTCCAGTTTCATTCAGCCCTAAATGGATCACCTAGGTGGATTCAGGCACTAAGCTGACTCGGTTCCCTAAGCCACTTTACTCTGAGGCTGTTCGGCTTGGTTGGAAGAAAGTGTGCGATAAAAATCTCTGACTCATGTTACGATTTCACTGAAAGTCTCTGGCGGATTAAATACCAGACACCAATTGTGATTAAATACCTATATTCTATTCATATCAGTATTATGATGGAATTAAAATCCAGCTCGTTTTTTTTTCCTTTGTAAATTCTCTTGAAGGGTATATTTTAAATTTTAGCACATAAACTAGTAGTACATTATTACGTAGTGTAGTCATGACACAAAACTTTTGACTTCAGTTAAATATATGCCCAACGGTGAATGCCCTACGAAGAGCTATACCAATGCAAAATGCCTAAAGAGATTAACACCTATATATTGATTTTATTTTCACAAAATTGGTTAAAAGGACCAAAATCAACAATTTCTGAGTGAAATGAACAGTTAGATTTTGATACTGTTTAAATGGCCAAAAATGTAAAAATAGGCAGGATGCAACCAGTTTTATCGTGCCCATTTTCAAATATTTTTTCTTATTTTTAACTTACACAGGATGTATCCAGTTTCATCCTTGCTATTTTTTAAATTTAAGCTAGGTTACTATTTTTTTTTTTGACCATTTCACCCAAATTATTTTTTACTCGTCCATTTGAACCGTGATTTAAAAATATTTGGACAAATGACTCATTTTCCGTTTATTTTTATCAGAACAACTATATATATTGATGCTACAAGCCTTGCGAAATCATAATAGACATTTATTCATTTTCCTTGGCGAAAACTTATAAAATCGAACAATTCATTTTTATCTTTTTTCTGTTTCTAAAGCAAACCTACTGAACATTGATGAAAAAAATACATTGTTTTTTTTTTGGGATAAAAAGGATATGTATTAAAAGGGAGAAATATGTACAAAGTAATTACATGAAGTAATTCTTACTTCTAAATATGTAAAAAGGATATGTAAAAATACATTGTTGTTTCTGTCTTTTCTTCGAAAAATATGATAGGGTTATAATGGAATACGGATTAACCATAATGCTTTTTTTTTCCCTATTATTGGTGATATTTTGGAGGTAGCCAGGGCCTTGAGCATAATAGAAACTGAGGGACCAAGTACGTTACATCTTAATGTAAAGAAGACAGAAGTTTTTTGGCTTTCCATAAATCCAAGAAGCACGGTTAATGGTGTTTTTCCCCATAACATTGGTAGACCCTCTAATGGTGTTAAACTTTTAGATGGACCGGTGAGTTCGGATTTGAACTTTATTAGTGATATGATGTTGATCAGGGTAAATAAGACTGTTCAACTAATGTCTGCAATCAAAAAATTCAAGGACCCTCAAAGTGGGATGCTATTACTTCACAATTGCACTAGTATATCTAGATTATATTTTGCAATGCGTACTATCAATCTAGTAGCCTTGCAACCAATGTAGTCAATATCACTCGTACCGGCCGATATATCGGTGATATTACCGATATCGGTGGTAGAGCGAACGGAAACATCGATATCGCAATACGATATTTTGCCGATAATATCGGACGGTGCGGGCGAAAACAATACAACCGATTTGCCCAATATTGTATATCTTCGGAATTTGCTGCGCCCGATATTGAAGCTTTTACTCCTTTCGATTTAAAGCAATTGAATCCGTAAGGAAAAACAAATTAAACAACTGTTTCAAAAATTGAGAGATATAAGGAAACTATTTTAGGTATAAAAGAGATTGACTGATTGATTAGGTTTGTGTGAGCCAGGCCTGATTTTCTAAAATCATGGAAGAACATAAAATCGATCACTAAATTTTCCTAATTTTCAGAACATAAAAGACATCGACTATGGCGATCTCCATTTGACGTAGAGAGATGGAAATTGGGAAGCCGGTAAAAAGAAAGGAGAGGAGGCAGGGAAGTAAAGAAACAAGTATAAAAAGAACATAAAAGAATTTTTTTTTTTTTTTTTTTTTTAGATTTTTGATTATTACCATCTGTTTAACATGCATACGGGGGGTCCTCACCACGTGGTGTGGTAGGTGTTCGTAAGACACCTTCGGGCTTAAAGCTTTATTAAAATGCTCAACAAGATTAGTCTCATGAAGCGTGCAAAAGAAATTTATACTAAAAAAAGTTGATGGTATTTTCATCTCATGTGAAATAAATATTAATTATAAAAATTATAGATAGGAAATAAGAAGCGATTATGCACCGATATTTCCCCGGTTTGATGTACTAGTGTCCCGATTCGTGGCTGAGACAAACTGGTATCGGATATTAACTATATTGCTTGCAACTAGCTACTGATTTTTTCGATGATCATTTACTTAAGTATTTGAGCTTACTAATCACTGGTGATGGTGCGGATTTTGGTCCTTTACAGCAGAGGTTGGCTACCTTTCCTAGAAAGATGGTGGTCTTGGCATTTATACAATGGCTGACACTCGTACTTACTGCTACCTTGCTTCTCAGAGCCAGACAGTTTCAATGCAAAAGATAATTCTTGGTAATTTATCTTCAACAAACAAAGGCTCTGCTTATCAGTTGGCTCTTCAGAATTTTGTCCAGTTATGTGGATTACCTCCTTCTTATTGTGTCGATGATACTGACCCCCTTCCGTGCACGTCCTGGCAGTCACTTATTTTGATGCAATTAAGAAGCAAATCCCATACCAATTTTCTATGTCTGCAAGAGATTCCATTTGTGGCAGTGTAACCGTGTCAAGCATGCTCAAGATTATTTACTAGCAGTACCTATTAGCGGGCTTAATCAACATCGGGCCTAGACAGTTTCTAGCTGTGCTTTGTTATCACCTCGGCATCCCTTTGTTTGTTGAGAATGGTCTTTGTACATGTTGCAACAAATCCATGGACATCTTTGGGGACCATGCGCTTCATTGTGCTAAAGATGTTGGAAGCAAGTTTCAACATGATCTTGTTCGTGATGTTATAGCCGATATTTGTTACAAAGCTGGTGTACCTGCGCGTAAGGCAGTCTCTCTTGGTTTGTCAAATGATGGTAAAGACTTGAGGTCTGCTGATATTCTTGTTATGAACTAGGAAAATGGTCAAGATGTGTGTATGGATGTCACTGGTGTCTCGCCCTTCACGGGTGCTGGTATTCGCTCCTTTTTCCCAAGAAAGGCTATTTCTAATGCGGATTCAAGAAAGCACACTAAATATTTAGACAAATGTACTTCTCTGGGATATGGTCTGGGTGTTTTAGCTTTCTCTACTCTAGGGGAGCTTGGTGAAGACACTGTGTTTTTTCAAGCGTTTAAAGAATTGCTTAATTAGCAATGACGCTAGTAGTGGTTTTGATAGTTTTATTTTCCATAGATTAGGTGTTGTTATTCAAAGAGGAGTTGGAGCCCGTCTTGTTGCTAGGCTACCGACCAAAAGTTCTGTTTGATTTTTAAAACAATTGTACACATTTTTTGGATTGATTTATAACTCCCGTGAAATTTTTATCTTAGTTTCAAATAAAATAAAATAATGATTTTTATCATATCACCGAGCCCACCGGACATTTGGGATGGGCTTACTATTGGTTGAACCTGCCATCCCAGGGCCAGCAATAAGTTCAGTATCAGATCCGATCCTATGCCTAGAAGGGCCCTGTGCGAAAAACGATCATAGGGCCTTTTATAAGGTCAAATATATCTTTTGATAATTTTACAACGACAGTAAGCAGAAAATGTCAATAATTCGTAGAATTATAGATAATGTTGCGCTAGATAAAATGTTAAGTTAAATGGGGATAGTAACTCTTTTTGTTAATATTCCACCTACAAAAACAAGAATACCCGATGGAAACTCAAAACATATAGCCATGGGTATAGCAAAATATGTAATAATATGATAAAGATCCAAGTCTAAGTATAATTCAGGGATGAAAAATAACAAAAATAATTTGATGACCTGGTGGATCGATGTACTTACCTTGCGTTCGAAACCTTGTAAAATCGAATTTTTTCTTTTTAAATGTTAGATTGGAGTTGGATTGGACTTGGAGGGGAAAGTAAGTGTACATCGTAAGGGAAAAGAGCCCTCCACATAGCTGGGTCATGTCCTGTTGGATTAACTTCAACATAGAAGTCACTAACAAGCTGGTTAGGACAAGATTAGGAAATTGATGTAATCCTAAGAGAATTAGAAGTCATCTAGTTCTAAGAAAAGGAAAGACATGTAATAAGGTAATAGGACTAGGAAAAGGAATTCATAGTTCTATATATATATGATCACCAAAGTTCTGGTTGATCATATGAGCAAGATTAGAGCTTGTGTTTAGTTTTGAGAGATTTTCTAAACATCAATAAAGAGAGTTGTCTTTATATAAGCTAAGTTTCATCTTGCAGTTGCCATTAATTGGTATCAGAGCTTGTCTACACCGAGCCATGGGAGACGAGAGCACCATCATACGTACAAGATTTTTCACAAGCACAGTTGAAGCTTAAGGGGGAGAATGTTGGATTAACTTCAACATAGAAGTCACTAACAAGCTGGTTAGGACAAGATTAGGAAATTGATGTAATCCTAAGGGAATTAGAAGTCATCTAGTTCTAAGAAAAGGAAAGACATGTAATAAGGTAATAGGACTAGGAAAAGGAATTCATAGTTCTATATATATATGATCACCAAAGTTGTGGTTGATCAATGAGCAAGATTAGAGCTTGTGTTTAGTTTTGAGAGATTTTCTAAACATCAATATAAAGAAATTTGTCTTTATATAAACTAAGTTTCATCTTGCAGTTGCCATTATGTGCGTCGCACGCCCTCAAGACCGACTTTTATCCGGTATATATGGTCTTGTTCATGGAACAGAGGATCCAACCTTTCCAAATGGGAGTCGGAGTCCATATTTTCACGTATACTCAGGGGAAAAGGAGATCGATAACACCATTGTAGTAGACAGCGGATCCTTTCTAACCATGTAATTGTATTGCTATTTCTCAATCATTAGATGAAAAGAAAAACATATCTTAGTATCTAAATTTTAGATATAAAAATTGGAGGCAAAAGTGGACTAGGGTAGTTCTGAGAACTAAATTTTAGATATAAAAACTTCAGCAGGCCATATAAATTAAGATAGAGTTAGTTCTGAGAACTAAATTTTAGAAGGATTTTCTTAAATGTAGCCCACACATTTATTAACCATAACCCATCCAAATAAGTGCTTATGCTAACCAAACAGACCTTTACAATCATTTTACATAGCCCACAGAATTGTATATAATTATTATATATAACCCAAAATAATTATAATTCCATAAATCAAAAAAAAAGAAGCTAATTATCTAATTAAATTTACATAAGATATTTGACATAGTTAATGTTTTTGAATAAGAATCAATACTCTTAATTAGTTTTAGTGTAATCATGATTGAGAAGAAAAATACATCATCTTAGAGATTTTGTTTTATCGATTATATATATATTTATGGAGTTCTAGGAGAATAGTCGTAGGAAAAGAACAAAACCTTAGTATTGATGTTGTTGTGGAAATTTTTTAAGAGAACAATTGGAATATGCACCCCGATCAATTTTAATATAATCATGATTAAGAAAAAATTATTTTAGAGAAAATTAAAATTAAAGTTATTTTGTTTTGGGGTAAAATAGGAATTAGGGTTTATAACAATTTTTCAATTCGTGAGAATATTAAGAGAACAATGATAATTAATTTTAAATATGATTAAGAAAAAATGTTAGAGTTTATTTTGATTTTGAGTAGGAGGGAGATTTAAGTTTAATTGTTAATGAAAAATCAAAACTTGTTTGATTTTTCATTTTAACTTTTTGACTTTTCATATTAACTTAAATTTTATGAGCTATGGTTAATAAATGTGAGGGCTATATTTAATACATTGTGAAAAGCAACAACATGTTAAATGAGAATAACTTTTTGTTTTGGTTCCCCATATTCCAGTCTCCTCAGTGAATAGAGCCGGGGTTTGAGAATTTTACTGCGATAACAGTTCAAAGCCTCAAAACGAGTCAAGCGAAATTGTGGCGTTGGGACCTTTCAAGTAACATAACTACAATTAATAAGAACCCTCATTTGGGGCATGTATGAAAATTTTGGGGCATACATACTTATTATGCCATCCAATACAAGATGATAAGGGATGTTCTAGTGATGTTTAAGTTACTATAATACCCATATATAGTTTAAATTACATTATTAATCTTCCACTAAATTAAATTCTAATCCTAAAACCCTCCCACTAATTAACCAACCACTAATTAGTTACCCTCCAACTAATTAACCGTTACCCACATAATTACTTCACTAATTAAGTATTATTTATTATTTTATTTTACTTTTAAACTTAAACTCTTATTCCTTCTTCTTCTCTCTTCTTATTCCCCTTTATTCTCCCTCTTTAAGAAGAACAATCCGACTCTTCTCAAAAATCAAAATCGTAGCATCTTAATATAGGATTTTTGGAAAAGATGGAGTTGAAGAGGATAGTGGATTAAATGGTGTTGGAGAGCGAGAGATAAACCCCGATTCTTTAAAATTGCACATTGGAAGGTATTTCCCACAAACCCATAACTTGTTTTTCTTCGTATTTGATTGATAAAATGAGATGTATTAGAAAATCTTCGTCATTTTGGCAGTTACAGAGTCATGTTCGGCTGAAATGTATCAGCCGAACTTAATTTTTTTTTTCTTCAGACGAAGAACAGTTCGACGGCAAAAATGTTTTACATTGAATATCGGATCAGCCGAACATTAAGATTCGGCTGATAATTTTTTTTTGTATTTTTTAGCCGAACTTCAATACGTTAATCCATTGTACTGTGTTCGGCTCAGTTTGATAAATATCGGATGTGCTGAACTTTATTATGTGTACGGGCACTACAAAAAATCCTAGCAAAGGCCATTAAAATCTTGCAACTTCCACAAAAAATTAGTTGTCAAATGCTTCCGAAACTAGTCAAAGGCAACTAGTAGTTCCTATATACTTCGGCAACATGTTGTTCGCAACTACTATTTTTATTAGTTTCTGAATTATTTAGAAACAAACATATGCCAACAACATGAAATATGTTGGTAGCCTAATACTTTCGAAACTAGAAAAAGGCAACAGTTAGTTCTTATTTACTTCGGCAACACGTTAATCGCAATTATCGTTTTCATTAGTTTCCAAACTCGTCAGCAACAAACGTATGGCAACTAAATAAAATGCTCTAGTAGCCTCATATATGAGCAACCAAAAACCACCAACTAACTCCTCATAAGTTGCGTAAACCGCTCTCCAGCAACAAAGCTACGAAAACTAACCGATTGGCTAGTTGCTTAAGCCTTTGGAAACCAGAGCCAGCAACCGCCATTGCCATAGGTTTGAGCAACCACATAGCACCAACTACAATATGTTAATTGTTAATTGTTGATAAAAGTTATTACCATATGCAGTAACTGAACTTTAAAACATTAGTAAAAAGTTTTGTGGGTTTCCTGATATTTTATGTTTTGTACTTCGTCATTGAACTTAACTTGTTGAGTTTTGGAATAAGTACTGCAAATTGCATCCCCTTCTTTTCACTGAACAGCTATAGCACATCTCATTCAAAACCACAATACACCTAATTAAAACATCCATTTTACAGTTTAAAGTATAGAGCACCCAATGTTTAGGTGGTTCATCGGGAACTAAAAACAACTACAATTGCCAAAAGAAAAAATATGTCAAATGTATTGTTAAACTGGAGAATATGGAGAGCATTAATCAAAGTTCTAACGAATTAAGAAAGCTTCCATATGAAAATTTTACTATTATGTTTGAGAATACATACAGTGCAAACTCATGAACTGAAAGATACAATTAGATTGAACTGAGTACAGGTAATACATACAAGAACAACTTATTCTAATGTCTACCTTAATGTCTTTAGTTAGACTAACTATATCTACGTGCATATATAAAGTTCTTAAATCGTTGCCATGAGATGTCACAAAGTGCATTGTCCTTATCGTTCTCCAAAAAATTTTTCTAATAGCCCAAACATTTCTGAGTTAAACGAAATGTTTTCAAAGTTCAAGAAAATTAGAGCCTCTAACAATGTTGAAAGATCTCTACATGTCGAAACACTAAATGTAAAACATTAGTCTTGGAGTAATGTGTTTATCACAGAATCTCCCAGCTTGTTCAATTTCAGTATAACAGTCCGCAACAGCTCTGCAAGCTTCAGTTTACCAGATTTATCATGTTCTCAGCCATAGATTTCCAGTATTTTTATGGCATTCATGTACTGTCCTAGTCTTTGATAGGATGCATATACAGCATCGGTTCTAACAAGTGAGCCGGTAAGCAGTAAAGGCATCTCAAAAGAGACATGTCATATGGGCTAGAGCTTCAAAAGGGGAACTCAACATGGTAGTCTTCGCCATTAAACTGCTTCTAATATAATCCAATGTACTCCACCAATATCAGACCTGCCGTTTCCCAAACTGAATATCCCTGTGCATAAAAAAATAAATTGATCAACATCGACTTAGTAACCATCAACTTGAAAACAAATTGCCTCAAACGAACATAAACAAGCAGTAGTTAGATATAACAATTTGTCAAAAATGTTTCTTAGATATTCAGTACCCACTATATCATTTTTCAACTCACACAATCCTTTCGAATCCAATGTCCCTTAAGAAATTCTACGTTCAAGGTCCCTCAAGTCATACAATCAATACCTAACCTTTCATCCTTAAATATGTGATTCTTAACTATTATCCTAAGTATCAGTGTTACTTAATCAACAAGTATTTTTAAACCCTTCAGCGAATTATAGAGTAAAACTGTAAATGTATACATCTGAGAAACTATTTTAATCATCAAGGTCTTTCACTTTTCATGGGACATTTTTATCCAAGCATTTTGACATGGTATCTAAATTCTAACTAGTGCGACCTTTGTTTTTCGGTTGTGATCATATTTTGACTCTGACAATTTGGAAGATCTGTCATCTGCTCCAGAAGCAACCCAAAACAAATCAACTCTAGCAGAGCATAGATACAATAATAACTCCATTCATTGCCTCAGGATAAAGGTAGGTCGTATGTATTGTCTTAAAAAACATAAATAACGAGAAAGCCCAGTGCGAAAACTACTCACGGTTTAACATCCATTTCTTTCAGTATATCTCTCGCTGCCAGAGCGCATGTCTTCTCAGCTGGGTCCTGCCTTTAGCTTCTCACTTGCTTTGTTTTTTCCTAAATCATACAAAGGGCCCCTAAGTATGAGACGATATCAGCGTTTCAAATACATTCAATCGTAGCTTAACAAGTGATTGATATTTCACTAAAACAGATGACATCTAGGACAGAAAAAGAGTATCAATAAATCCAGTAAAACTCTCAAACATTTTAATCTGTGTTGGAAAATCATACAAACTCCACCAACATCTGTGCATAAATCTTAAGATCCATTTGAAGTAGCAAGAAGAAATGTTCAAGTATGGTTAGAGAGAGTCTAAGAGCCTAGAAATTATTCAACAATGCTTTTGTACAATAACCATAGTGGGATCTATGGTAGAAACTAGCACGAATGTCAATGTGAGCAATAACCACCTGAAAGAACCCAAGGCCATGACCAAATCAACAAAAGAAAAGAGAGACTCAAGAAATATGAACGGTAGCTAAGGCAAATTAGTATTGAACTTTTGAAAATTTCATTTCTGAACTGGATTGGAGATCAGAAATCTCTAGTTACACACAAATTTCGTAGTTCAAACCAGAGCCCCATCTTCTTCACCACTATAACTAGTTAACTACTGTTGAGAAAGCAATGTATAACATTCGAAAGTGAGACATTATCTCAAAACAGGCAACACATATCAAAATGATGACTAAGATTACCTCAAACAAGGGGGAAAAGAAAGGTAAGAAGAAAATTACCCCATACTGGTGATTAATTCAGCTGCTGATGGATACCCAAACATCCAATTCCTTCAAATGAACCAGACTCCACGCCTAATTTCATCAAAATTAAAATCCAATTAACAAATCAATTTATTTGAATAGATTCCAGAGAAACTGATGGGAATCATAAGAAATTTCAAAAATAAAGATGTAAACCGGCACAAAACTTCAAAAGATTCAATCCACAAAAAACCTATTTGAAGTGAATAGATGAACATATCAAACTTACTTACCGGATTAATGGATTTTACAGTTACATTCGGATAAACTTTGATTTCCTCCATTAGATCGAAAAGTTGTAACTTGCAAATGATTTGACTAATTGACTACGAAAACATTTTATGGGTAATGCAGATTTACAACATACTGAGCATTAATCTGAAGCCGGATTCCGAATCGGGTTAAAGATTTGGTTGGGAAATCAAAAAATTTATGGGTTTTTTTATGGCATTTGACGTTGTTGTTGATGATGATTTTTTTTGTCGAACAAAAATCATTCAGATTCGAAGATGGGTTTCGGTTAGGGTGGATTAAAAACTAAGAGAAGTTTTGGGTTTTTGATTTTGGTGAGAGAAAGTTATCTTCTTGTTTGATTATCTTTTGGTGGTGAATGGGAATAAAGTCCTGTCTGTGGGTTTTTTACAAGGTTAGGTCGAAAAACGAAGAATAAACATTATAAGCAAAGATGCGGCTAGGGTTCCAGGGTAAGGAAAAGAATTTTATTGAAATTTTTGGTGAAAATTTCGCGGGGTTTAGTGCGCCAAAACTTAGTTTTCCCGCCAAAAGATTGCAATCGTGAAATGAAACCTTGACGAGTGCATACGGATCAATGAGTTGTCGTAGTTGATGTCGTTAGACTTGAAATAGAATGGATTAGATGTAAAAATAGGTTGAACAGATTTGATTTTTCGTGAAAAAAGTTTGGTGGGAATTTAGAGCGCCACATTTAAGTTGATATATGGATATGTTTTTTTTTCCTTCTTTTTGGTGAAAAAAAATATAAAAAAATATATCCGGATATATGCATGTTTCAAAAATATCTGAAATTACATGGATAGTCACGATGCGAATGTCAGAGTGGGAGATTTCTTTTTCATATATTAGGGGTTGTCATTCGAAAAGGGATTGGGGCGCAGCTGGTTGCTCGCCTCCTGTCTGAACCCTGTTCAATTTTGATAATGGTAACAATTCTACTAAAATCCAAAAACAAAAAAAAAGAAAAGGAAATAAAAAAGAAAAAAAAAGTAAATACAGGATATATATGCGCAGTGGGGGGGTGAGGAGAATTTTGTAATCAGTAAAGTTTGCTTAGAAATTAAGTCGGATGTTACACTACTGGATAAAATTGATATAACTAAATGAAGTCGGTGGATATTAGGTGAAATTAATGGATAACAGGAAAAGTCGAAGGAATTTGGGTGAAGTTGAGCAAAAGTCGAGTGACACTAGATGAGATTCATGAATAAGCAAATTAAGAAATTGATGAAATCCATGTGAAGTCGGTGAAATTGATCAGTAAAATTATTTTAAATGTCGAGGAAATGGATGGAACACCGATGAAAACAAGTAAGGTCAAGCCATATTGCGTAAGCATGATGGGTAAAGGTAAAATGAGTGAGGTCATTGAACATTAAAGGAAATTGGTAGATAACCAGAGAAATCAATAAAATGTGAGTGTAATTCCTCTCTATGATTCACCGAAACATTCACCCGACTCAAGAGTTCGTTCATTCTCATTGAATATGCTTGGAGATTTTCATATGTCGATTCCCAAACCGGATTATACGACTTTACAATCTGTTTAATCTCGAAAAAGAAAGAGAAAACCTAAATAGTTATCTTTATTTTCGTCTTTCTCTTATCCTCTCATCCGGGTATATGTTTCTCCCTTAACCCCACTCAAAAAAAACTAAGATTAAGAAATAAAGAACCGTAACTCGTCAGTATTTTTCCCCCGTCTAAACTCATAAAATTAATAAGGAAACTTGGAATCAGAAGAAAAACAAGAAATATGAATTCAATTTGATGCTTAGACCACCAAAGTGTACATAAATATGTATCCTCTCGAGAAATTTGGCGACCCTCAAGGACGTTTTGAGGATCCATCAAATAATATTTAATTCAAGATCGGAAAGTCGTTATATTAGCCAAAAACGTATATGATTTAGGTTGCAATACTATTAGATCTAGCGTAGCAGATTTGGATTTTCATACCAAGTTCAGATTCACTGGTGAACTAAGTCCATCTAACTCAATTAGGGTTGTCAGTGGGTACCCTATTACCAGAAACATAACTGACATTAATTGATTTGTCTGGTTATGGGTCCTAAAATCGGGCCCATTAGCAATCTAGATACCGACCGGTATTATCTTATTTAGACCCAAAATCTCACGATGTTTGACTGGTTAATGATTTTTTTCATCAAATGTTTTGTCTAGTTTTGATTTTGGTTATTTCTCATTTTTATTTCCGATTTTTTCTTAGGTTTAATCCTTATTTAGCACAATAATAAAAAATAACAAAAATAAAAAATATTTATAGGGATAACATGAATTAAAGCCTAAAAGAGGGCTTAGCATCGGTTAATCTCATGGAAGATTCATTCGAATCTGTAGTTCGTTCAATGTTATTTAGATACTTATATAAATCGATATTCAAAAAAAAAATCAACTGACACTGGAATTCGTTAAATGTTTTTGGACAATCTTAGATATTTACATAAGTTGAGTCCAAGAAAGATTTATATCAATCTGTAACGTATTCTTTCTTACGGGACATGCTTGAGGATATATTGAAGTCGGTTCCTAACAAGTTCATCAGAGTTTGTTCTCATTAGATTTTACTGGATACAAATATTAAGATCTACTCAAGATGATTACGTATAAGACATAATTCCCTATCTTCGTAGTTCGTTTGTTCTCATCGAAATGCTTAATAAATTATATAAATCTGATTCCATATAATTTTATTCGTTTTTATAATTCATTCGATTAAACTAATATACCTAGAAATGAAAACTATTCGATTTTATAAACAAATTAACTCAAAAAGTATACAAAAAGGAGAACAAAAATCAATCAGAAAACTACTGTAGATTTGATATTTTCGATTGTGTGGTTTAACTCTGGAAAAATCTAGTAAAAAGTTCCTACATCTTTGGACCCTTACACAATGGTGTCACGCTATTTCACTAAGTCGTAAAAAATATATTCTATTATTAAAATTATGAGAACCGTTAGATTAGATTCACTTTGGACACTTGACACTAAGCTAACCCTTATATCTTTTGAGACCAATGAAAATGGTGTCGAGAATAAAAATCGTCCAACCTAGCTGCATTACAACTAAGAGATGTGTACGTGGGTTCCGAATGTGTTACAAATCACAGTCGTACATCTTTATGTTTAGCTACCCGAGAATTCAAAAGAGTATATAATCGAAGAAGTTAGCCAAAACCTAAAACCCTAACCTAATTTCTCACTCTCGCCTCTCCTCTGTCTCTCCGCCTCCTCTCCCTCTTCCTCACTTAGAGAAAACTAAAAATGCAAAATTGGAACCCCAACTTGATTTCATCTGTTTTTGTTTCTAAACACATCACCTATCCCCAAATCGAGATGAAGGAACCGATAAAAAATCAGAAAAACCAAATATTGTTTGCATGGCCAAAATTTCTGATACTCAAAATTGGTTCTGAGTAGAGAAGATAATCTCTCACGAAGAAAAAAGATACCCAATTTTTTCAGCAATAAAGAGTTTCATAATCAGTTTTGAATTTAGGATTTCCCTAAACTAATACTCTCAATACCTATGCTGCATCGATCTATAATACTCTAATGGAAGTAGATATTGGGAATACAAAGTCTTATTCTTGGAATTTGAGAATGACCAATTTCATATCAGATAGATCAGCTACAAAATATTGTTGTTAACCAATGTAAACTTACTGGTGCTAATCCTCTTTCTCAAGAAATGGTAAGAGTTCTTTTCTATTTGTTTTGTAATTTTGGGATTTTACAGCACATTTTGTTAGTAATTCATGGTAAAAAATTGAATTTGTCTCAAAAACTAGTTGTTAGAAGGACTATTAGGAAAGACGCATGGCATGATATTGGTCTGTTCATGACATTGTTGGCTAAGATTGTATAGTTGGTTAGTAAGTGCAGTGCATATTTTAGAAAAATCAAAACTTTCAACATGTTTGGAATAATTTTTCTGCCTTTCGTAAAATTTTGTTGTGAAATTAAATGTGCTCATTTTTCTCTCTACCAGTCCGGTGAAATGTGAGAATAAAGTCCTGGAGTCATTTGGAAAGAAGCTGGAGGCACTTCACGCTGCTGTAAACAATGGCAATAGTCACATTGTTCACGTTACCCCTTAGTCCAGTGCTCTATGTGATGTGCTTTTAACGTATGTATTGGTCAATTGTGCATATTTTGTTACAGAAATCTATACTACTTGTATATTTGAGTGGCACAATTCCTTACTACTCATTGCAGCACACCCATATTTACTGGGGATGGAGAAGGAGGGAGTGCTTTTGCAGCATCTTCCGCAGCAGCACGGCAAGTAGTGCTTCTGGAGTGGATCCCAACTTGGATCTTGAGCTTTTCTTTCTCTTAGATCTTCAATGGAGGAAGAGAGAGCAAGACAGGAGGCTGCTGCAAAGGCTGCAAAAGAAAAATTAGGTGGATAGGTGTCAAAGCACTGGCTTTATTTCTCATGGAGCTAATACAGGCTATTTGATGGTAGGTCTCATGCTTTTAATATTTGTATCTTCTGATTTTATTATTGTGAATGTTAATCACATGATATTCAAAAATGAGGATATTATATCGTTGAGGTCCACATCTCCGTCATTATAGTTAGAACCACCATGTCTTGTTATTTTTTTCCGGAGTAGCTTAGAGTTTAGCTTCTTCAAAATTTTCGGAAACACCACCAATTCCTTCAATTGTGTAAAAATCTCGAGGTAATTTTGGCTTTGCACCCTTTTAATCTCCATATGGTTCCGTGCCAGTACTTTACTAGTTTCGTAAAGTCTTTCTCGCGGTGCGTCTTGTTATATCCGGCACTGGTTAACTGCATTTTCACCTTCCACTCTCTAGGATCCACTGTTGTATATCTGCGTTTTTCATTTCTTTTTAGACAATCTTCTTTGTCTTGTCACAAAATTCTTGATGTAGAACACACATGTTTCCTCTAGGTTATTCCTGATCCTTAGAAATGTGCACAACTGTTGCCTACAGATTTTCTGCTTAATTTACTATGTCAGTATGTTGATATTTAGCTAACATTTCTTTTTTGTTTTTCTTTTTCGTCTGAATATGGAAACCGGATGATGACACTGCAGCTAGAGCAAGCACTTGTCAACGAACGACCATCAGTCTGTTCCATCTGGTTTCATAAAATTTCATATGGCTTTGGCACATGATCATTGCTAATGGTGTTATCCTAAATGGTTGGTATGACCTCCTCTAAAAAGGCTGAAATTTGTTCACGAATGAAAATGTTGTGGTTGACTTTCTTATTGTGTAGTTCTTGACCAAGTAATAACCTTCATCTAATTTAATGTCTGTAAAATATTTACCGGATACCACCGTTTCATTTGACCTCCATTTTTGCGTGGCTTTGTTGTTGCAGTGGACCATTTGTTCGGGTTGACCAAGCATATACCATCAGACTGGGATCAGTTTTTATTTCTTTTTTTCATGAAATGTTCTTTAAGTACCTCGTTGTTGTAGTCGAAATAATTAATGTATCAATCAATTATAAATGAATAAAATTATTTGTGAATTAATTTTTGTGTTTAGCTTTATTTGTAGCATTTTTTTAATCTCAAATTTCGTATTAATGATGGGTTGAAGTTGAACTTCGAAGACCCACCCGGGTGCACGCCTATCGCAGTTATGAAATCACAATATTTGGAAAGTACCCAACTACTACAAAAATTCAGTTGCCATAACGTTTGGAAAGTAATTAACAACTACAGGAACTAGTTTGTCTAATTTGTAGCAATTAGCAAACAACGTATTTGGGGACTAAAACTTGAGTTGCCAAAAGTGCACATAGCAACTAGGCATTTTTAGTAGTTGCCTTTACATTTGGAAACACCCCATACGGCAACTTAAGCTTCGCAACTACCATTAATTGCCTTTCTATTTGGCAACTCAAAACTCATCTTAGGCAACTAAGCTATTATGGTTGCCAATGCTCAGGTTTTTTGTAGTGGGGTGTGTCATTTTGCAAACTTGTCCATCTATGGGTTACTTATCACCTTGTCTAACTTGATTTTTCTTCTCAAAATTGATGCATGTCGTTTTAGGACTTTGGATGTATTTTTTATGATGTGGAAGATAATATGAATGATAAAATGTGGTGTAAAGAGATGATAAAGATTAAAAGATCTCTTCTTAGGGATTTTCTTATATAAAGCTCTCAAAGTTACGCTTTAAAATCCTTCAGAAACCGTTTCTCCTTGAGATAGAAGTCAATTTTGCATCCAAATATGTCTCTGAACAGTGTCAAGTTCGGCTAATACCTTGCCGACCTTTCCCAGCCGAATCTAACAAGTGAAATTTACCCCGGGTGGTTGTCAGGTTCGGCTGACTCGATTGGATTACTTTTAAGCTAAACTTATCACTGTAAGCACTTCGAAAATCTTGATTTGTAGACTCCAGGTTCGGCTAACTCGTGATGATGAATTATCAGCCGAACTTATCTCTGTATACTCAAGTTTTAAGATTTTATTTTGGTCATAACTTCTTCGTCCGACGTCAAAATGGCCTCATTATTTTTGCGTTTTTTTCGTCTTTTCATTATCTTGAAGATGACGATAATATCTCATTCATTTGGATGAGTTTAATTTGGACCTTGATATTCTCCATTAGTAGACTTCACTTTTTTTGGTCGATTCATCCAAACAAAGGTTACACAATAGAAAACAAACGTAATGAAAAGTAATATGCAAGAATAATAGCTAAAGAAATTATTGAATTGACACTATAAACATGTAAATAATGCACCTATCAAAAATACAGAAACATGTTCGGCTGATCAAGAAAGCATATTTATTAGCCGAACTTCTAACTTGTAAGTTGCCGCAAAATATACAAAACAGAAATTCGGTTAACAAGTATTGTGTTTCGAATGAGCCGAACTGTTCATCTACCAGTTAGGTTCGGCTAGTAACTAATAGCCGAACTGTTCATCATAACTAGGTTCAGCTGATAATTGTAAGACGAACCAACATTGGACAAGCGAACTTCTTGTAAAAATTCAATCTTTTGGATAATTCAACCTGCAAATGGATATTAAACATCATCTTCCACATTTATCAACAATCACAAAGATCTCAAAAAAAAGAAGTTTTTTTCTTTCTTCTTCTTCTAAATTAACACTATGAAAAATGGATGGATAGGACTACTCTAAAAACACTATTTCCAACTCTGTTTTTGTCTTATTCAATACGCCCCCAAAATTTTCAGTAGACTCAAATGACGGTTCATTAATAATGCGAATAAAATGCTTCGTTAAAAAAAAAATTAATGCGAATAAAATATTGGATATTCCCTCGAAATGATTATCGACCATTAGATCTTACATACGTAATCTTGACTTACCCGTCAAATCAAACCATCCAACGGTCAAAAAACCTAAAACACATAACTCCCATATTTCATACATACACACATATATTATCACAATATTCATCACTATTTTACGGTTTTCTCATTTCTTTCTCTCTCCGGAAAATTAGAAGGGGGCGCTTGAAAATTCTCATAAACCCTAGTTTTCTCCTCCAAAATCAGAAAAAATTCTAGGGTTTTTATGTATTTGAAGAAGGGTTTAATGTCTCAAATTCATAGATGGATGATCATAAACCCTTCATTCTCACTTCAATTTCATTCCAAGTAGCGTTTTTCTTCACGATTTTTTGCATTTTGTTTGGGTTTTTCTGGTTTAACAAGGAGAAGACGAAGAAGAAAAAGTGTTGTGATTGTGATTGTAGTAAGAAGATTAGTGAAGAAGAAGAAGAAGAAGAAGAAGAGGGGCATAAAGGATATTTGAACGGAGGAGGGGAGATGCCAGTTAGGGTTACAGAAGGAGCAGGAGGAGGAGGAGGAGGAGGAGGGAGTGTTTCGATGATGGAACAGTTGGTGCCGGAGATTACAACTCATGCTTTGAGTTATTTGGATTATCCGAGTTTGTGTAGGCTTTCTATGACTAATTCTTCTATGAGAAAAGCTGCTAATGATGATAGTGCTTGGAAAATGCTCTATCATAAGGTACATTTCTGTTCTTTTCCTGGGAGTTTGAATTTTTCTTAGATTTGGCGGTTTTGAACTGCATTTTTTGTTCATTTTAGTGGTAATTTTGGTTAGTTATGATATTGGGTTGGTTTCAAGTAGTGATAATTTTGATTATCACTACATGTTTGTTGGCTGTTTGGAATACTACTTGGGAAATATGTATACTTATAGAAATTATGTTTGGTTTATCGGAATGGAAGAGGGGTTGGTATAGGATAATGAAAGTCAGTAAATGCCTAAATGGAAGTTGGAAGTAGTAATTTTCGGGTAGTTGTTGATGTGGTTATGCCTAAATGAGCTTTTTCAATTGCAGCATTTATTTTCTTTGTTCAGAAATATGTTTTGTATTGCTGTGATTGGTTAGGATTATGTGGTCAGGGAAGAATGTATGAATAACTTACTGTGAAATGGATACTTAACATGTTCTTTGGCCGTTAGCCGTTAGGGAATACCTGGAAACCATGTGTACTCATAGAAAGTATGTTGAGTTC
Source organism: Papaver somniferum (assembly GCF_003573695.1). Taxonomy (NCBI): domain Eukaryota; kingdom Viridiplantae; phylum Streptophyta; class Magnoliopsida; order Ranunculales; family Papaveraceae; genus Papaver; species Papaver somniferum. The sequence goes on from NW_020631041.1 coordinate 8,373,216, forward strand.
AAGGGAATGGAAGGGGTCTCTTAATTTCTAGTGGAAGTAGGATAATGAAAGTCGGTAAATGGAAATTGGAAGTAGTGATTTTTCGGTTAGTACATGTCAACAACAACAACAACCAATCCTTTAGTCCAAAACAAGTTGGGTTAGGCTGGAAATTATGTCTGAATGAAATTTCTATTTCCTTTATTGTGAAATATTTTGTGTTTTGCTGTAATTGGTTGGGTCTTTGTTGTTATTTGTTAAGTACGAATGTGTGAATAGCTTACCATGAAATGGATACATTACATGTTCGTGGCCGTTAGGGATTACCTGAAAACCAGCCTGCTGTCTTTCTTTGTTCAAAAGAAAAGAGAGAAAAAGGACAGATGCTGCAATATTAATAGTAGATAATGTGAAGTTCACTTCAAGTGTACTTATAGAAAGTATGTTAGGTTTAAGGAAACGGAAGGGTTCATTATTTGTTCATGGGTAAATAGTGGAATAAGTAGAATAATGAAAGTCGGTGAATGGAATTTGGGAAATTTCATTCTGTTTTAGCTCAACAATGCTATTTTTGGAAATTCGTATGCGCTGCAGCTTGGGTTAGAAGGAGTTTACTTTGGCAAGCTGTTTTCTTATTGTTTGAACTGGGGAATCAGTATATCTTGTTTCCAGTGCTGCTCGTAACATTAATGTGTTTATTATATTATGGATAGAGGGTTAAGTTTGTTACATTAAGGTGATATACAATAGTCTAAGAAGGATGTGTTTATTGATACACATTCTTGTTACTACGGTTGCTGCCTTCTATCTTTCTTTTTCAAAAGAATGGAGACAGAAAAAGGACTATTGAGGCATTTTTCATGAGTAAGTAGTAGTTAATGTGAAGTTCACTTCAAATCTTCTGGTGCTCGTGTATCTCGGTGCACATTAGTTTAAACATAAAGAGTGGAAACCTTACTTATTAGGACCACTACTCCTGTTACAGCCTCTGTTTGGGGCTGTCATGCATCTCTGTTACAGCCTCTGGTCGGGGTTGTGCAATTCTGAACCACTATTCCTGCTAAAGATCTTTATATTAGTCCGGCTACTTAAGTCCATTATTCTATTTTTGTTTATTGCAAAAGTATGATGCTCAACTCCATCTATTTGCGTAGGCTGAAAATTTTGAATTAGATATTTAACCATTTTGGGGTTGTTCCTAAAGATTTACATTTGATTTTGACGTTGTTTTTCTAGGACTTCACAGCGGAACAGGACAGCGTGATGCCAGTAAATGGATGGAAGGCATACTATGCTGCTACTAGAGCAATAATGAACATCAATGCTGAGTTCTTCAACATCATAAGAGATAGATCGGTTCCTGGGATGGGTGCTTTTTGGCTGAATGCAGATTATGTAAAGTGTATTCATACATCAGGAGAAGTTTTCTCAGGGTATGATACTCCTATTCTTGTATTATATTATCTTACTCCTTCATTAAAAGAGTTCCACGTATTAGAGCTTTAGGTCTTACCGTTTATGGGAAATTTTATTATTTATTAAATTTACAGCTCTGCTCCGTTTATTACTCCTAAGTAAGCACTTGGCAATCTTATTTGTCGTCATTTAGTTTTCAAGACGTAAACAAAAACTTTATACTTGGCTTTCATTAGAGATGCTTGAACATTGTTGTTTACTGCAAAGTGATATTTGATTTAATGTTTCCTAGCATGCAATAGAGTTGTGTTATGACTGTTGTTCGGCTACATGGTAATTTAATCAAAAAAATGCCACGTGATTGTTGTTGTTTGTTGTCTGTTGATATTGTGTCCTGTATCTGGTTGGAAGTAGTCATGTTTTCTTGCATAAGCATTTTAAAGTCCTGTAAAGTACTCCGTTCATTATCGTTGACCTTGTGGTTTTCTGCTTTAGGTATGACGCTGTTATGGAAAGCTGGCAACTTACATTCAACTGGGGCCAAGGGGTTGCCTTCCAGATCAGGGATGTGAAGACACGCGTATTCACAGACATAGCTTGGGTTACCATGAAAACTTATGTCGACGATCCTAATAGTGGGCCATTCAACGTGACCAATGTTTACGAGTTTCACAAAGGGCAGTGGTACTTGGTTCACCATCACTGCTCTGTGATACTAATTGGCGCGGAGGCTGATCAGCAAAACGTATTTGGATAGGGTTGGTGAAGGAAAACAGAAAACCATGTGAGAAGGAAGACATAGAATTCGTTGTTGTCATCTTTTCTACTTCTCCTCTCTTTTGAAAAAAAAAAAAAGTCTACCTACTCAGTGGGTTTCGTTTTCGGATCTTTGACATATACATAACAATATATAGAAATTTTCTGTACCTACTCCTGAGTTTGTTCTTTTTTTTCTCACCCTGGTGGTATTTGCATCTAATTTGATCTTTGGAGTACTCATCTAAAGAAGTTGCAGTTAAAGCTAGATGACTCAAGAGGTGCTTATAGAAGAAAATAAATGGATGCGATTCTTGGATGGATGCGATCCATGTATCTATTTGCACTTCGTCGTGGATTATAAATTTGGTGCAGAAGCAGTTGATGGCCGCCATTTTTCTCCAAACTGGACCCTTTTGGCCAGATTTGTTTCATATCCACTCCCCTTTTGGCCCTTTTCTGTTGCAAGCCATTTCACGTCGTACATTTGTTGTATGGTTCGGTTGTTTTTTCCATTGTCCGTTTTGGGATTGTTTTTTTAAAGCTAAGATATATTATGTAGCAAGAAAACTAGGCGCATAGATTAGAAGACGAGACAATTTGAATGAATTTAGCAGCATATTTATGCGAACTGGTGGATTTCACGTGCATCACCGCATCAAGTAAAGCTCTCGATTAGACAAAACAAACTAGATAAAATCCCCTTGAACTAGCTGTCTTAAAAGATCTCGTGTCTCTAAAAAAAAACAACCTATAAATAGGCTTCTATATTCTCATCTACAACAAACGTCTTTTATACCAAAGAAAAAGTTTAGAAATGGCTCGCAGCAGCAGCATCGCAATTATTCTTATCGGCGTCCTCTTTCTCTTCAATACTCTTGCGTGCACCGCCAGTAAGTAACTGTAAACTATTCACATCACTATATAGGCTCTTTTCTTTCTTTTTTTAATTGGTTAAATGATATGGAAACTTGCAGAACTGGATTTTGTATGCACATTCAAAACCGATGCAGTTGATAATCCTGCAATATATATGAAGACAAGGCTCCTACGATCGTAAGTAAATGCTACCATGAAGAACACTGTGAGAAACACTGTGCACATATAGTCGACAAATTACCTGAAGCTAGTAATGTCGGGCGCACAAATGGTGAAGGTCGGTGCGGCTTTGATGATACGCTCCTCCTATCAGGAAAAGTGTGTGCCTGTTGCTTTTATAACTAGAAAATGAGTCGACCAGAATAACGAGTGTTGCGTGGGACGTCGTAATTATTAAGGAAGCTGTATGTTGTTGTTGATTCAAAGTAGCTGTTTTGTGGCTGAAAAATTACACTACTCATTGTGCGGAGATGAGAAGAAATACACTGCAACTTCTGGCCGTATGTTGCATTGTTCTGTCCCTTCTGGTTCTATGTTTAAAATCAGATTAATTAAGTTGATAATCACCAACAACTGGTTCTATGGTCTAGCGGTTAGGACATCAGACTTTCTATGACTAATTCTTCTATGAGAAAAGCTGCTAATGATGATAGTGTTTGGAAAATGCTCTATCATAAGGTACATTTCTGTTCTTTGCCTGGGAGTTTGAATTTTTGTTAGATTTGGCGGTTTTGAACTGCATTTTTTGTTCATTTTAGTGGTAATTTTGGTTAGTTATGATATTGGGTTGGTTTCAAGTAGTGATTTTTGTTCATTTTAGTGGTAATTTTGATTAGTTGATGAATTTGGGTTGGTTCGAAATAGTGATTGTCGGTTTATCCCTGATGTGGTTATGTCTGAGTGGATGCTGCGTTCATTTCCTTTTGTTGGCAATTTTGTGCATATACTATAATAGAGAAAAGGAAAATAAAGAATACAAACCCAATTAGACAAACCAAAGTTGAGGCAAGAATTATATCCTCTAGGTCTTAAGACAGATTCAACCCGCACTAATGCTTACGGATTATTGATGTTTGTCTCCCAGGATACAACGACTAACTTCTCGATGTAGTAGCACTTTAAATTTCGAGAAAAGGCGAACCAAAACTTAAAGTGATTTTAGAATGCAGTAGAGTGATAATTAGGTTTTTCTAATCCTATTATTTTCTAAGTGTGTGCAGGGTATTTGTAGAAGTCAATCATACCTCTTCGCCGAAGCATCACGATGCTTCATGGAGTTGTTTCCAAGGGTTTCTTATGTGTCCTTTCACGTTTTCGATAACGGTTTTTTTGGTTTCCAAATTGGAAATACCTTAACTAACCGGACCAAACTCTAATTGGGCCAAATCCAAGTAACTCAATAAACCCAGCTCCATTAGATACTAAACAAGGGATTTTCCATTCATATGAAAATTCCATTTAATTTTCCAACAATCTTCCACATGAATGAAAATTCGTTGACTAACAATGAAAAAGAAAATGCAGACATACACTAAAGAGAGTTCAAACAGAAATAAATTGCATGGGGATAGGTAGCTTTCGCCTTGAACCTTTCTTAGTGAATAGCTATCGGGCTTACTACTGGGTCAGTGTGCCCGAGGCTTTGAACTATCAGTTTTTTAGTATAAACCAAGACAATAACTATCACACAATTTATTTCCTCACCAAGTTGGTTCTCATGGTTTTGTTCATTTCGACCCTGAACAATTCCTGGAATTCATGAAGTGCTTTTAGATGAACCTAGTCTATCAAAGGTCTCATGAAAGCGGCCACACTTCTCACTTCATATAGGTGATTTCCTATTAAGAGTATCCTGCCATACCCTATTTGGAACTTTCCAAATATTAGGAATCATTAAAATCAAAGCTTATCCTTAACTACGCGAAAGGCTACGCTGTTTCATCATAGGAATGGGTAGAAACATATCTTTATTCATGTTCTCTAATCCTTCTTGTGAATGGTTCTTGTTGTATTTTTTGCCTTGAATACAAGTGTTAGTCTTGTATGGGCCTTATTCCTTTAGAGCCCAGGTGATAAACTTTTGTTGCACCAAAGCTAGGGAATCAGGAGAATAAAAGGAAAACCTATTTCCTTTTGTTGGTAAGAGAAACTCATGTAATATACAGAGAGAGAAAGTGAGGCACCAAAAGGGGGCTAGGGTTCTTGAAAGGGGATTTGGGAAAACACCTTGTAACCTGTTTAATCATAGTGTAATCGTTTCGTTGTCTTCACAAGTGGATGTAGATCATCTTGATCGAACAACTATAATTCTTGTGTTGTGTGTGCTTGATTTTATTTTAATTTCATTTCCATTTTCAATTCTTGATTGATTGTGCTTGATTTAGCCATTTGTTATAACAAATTGGTATCAGAGCTCCGGGTGGGAGCGATCTAGGGTGGAAGAAAAGTATAAGATTGATAAATTTGAAGGAAGGAACAATTTATGGAGGCTAAAGATGAAGGATGTTTTGGTACAACGAGGTTTGGTGAAAACTTTGAAGGGGAAAACGGGTCTAGAAACAACATTGAAAGATCAGGAAAAGGATGAACTCATGGAGAAAGCACATGGATTAATTTTATTGTATTTGAGCAATGAGGTCTTGAGAGAAGTTGCGACGGAAGCGACCCCGGATGGGTTATGAAACAAAATGAAAAAGAGGTATATGACTAAATCCGTAATTAATCGTTTATATCTTAATAAGAAATTACATACTCTTAGAATGCATGAAGGAATGTCTATTATAGATCATATTGATGATTATAATAAAGTTCTCTTGGATTTGGCAAATATTGATGTCAAAATTGAAGATGAAGACCAAGCATTGGGTTTGCTTTGTTCCTTACCACCATCTTATGATAATTTTGTTGATACCGTAATGTATGGAAAAACCACAATTTCCATGGAAGACGTTAAAGCGTTTTTGAACTCTAAAGAGTTAAAGGAGATGGGTATTGATGGTAAAGATAATTCGGGAGATGGGTTGTTTGTTAGAGGAAGAGAAAACCAAAAGGGTGGATTATATAGGAGTAGATAAAAGTCAAGGTCTAAATATAAATACGGTAAATTCTATTGCTTTCATCGTAAGGAACAATGGCATTTCAAGAAGGATTGTCCTAAAAAGAAGAATGTTGAGAAGAATATTAACCAAGGCACCGCATCAAATGTTGAAGTAGAAAGTAATGATGGAACGGTTCTCACGGTTTATACCGAAAGCTCGGAGAGCGGGTGGATTCTTGATACGGGGTGTACTTTTCACATGTATCCTCATAGGGAGTGGTTTACTACTTATCAAACTAGAGAAGGTGGTAAAGTTCTTATTGGAAACAATGTCACTTGTAAAGTGGTAGGCGTAGGTACAATTCAAATTAAGATGTATGACGGTATGGTGAGGACTTTAACTAAGGTTAGGCATGTTTCGGACTTGAGAAGAAATCTGATTTCTTTGGGTACACTTGATTCCAATGGTTGCAAATATCAACGTGAAGGTGGAGTTACTCATGTCTCAAGGTAAAGTCTTACGATTATGACGGGCGAGAGTATTAATGGTCTTTATACGCTGCAAGGTACTACTGTAACAGATGATGCAGCTGTATGTTCTTCAAGTTATGAAGATGATACTACCAAGTTGTGGCATATGCGGCTAGGGAATATGAGCGAGAGGGGGTTGGAAGCTTTGAGCAAGCAGGGATTGCTTGGGGTCATAAAACAGGTAAGATTGATTTATGTGAACATTGTGTATTTGGAAAGCATTGTAGAGTTAAGTTTAGTACAAACGAGGGTACCCAAATATACCTCAATCTAAAACTTTTCCACCTATAAGTCCTTTCTCCGAAAGTGATTGTCTATGGAATGAGTCGAGACGATACAACTAATCGGTTCACACTTCGTGTGATCGTCTACGGATACAAGATCGAGACAATACAACAACGAAGTATGATTACTTGATAATAGGTTTGGACTTAACCAAACACTATAGGATTTCTATCAAGTAATTAGGAACTAACGTTTGTGTATTTTATTTCTAAATATAATAAAAACAATTATAATTGCGGAAATAGAAAAGTAAAACACACATCAAGATTTTGTTAACGAGGAAACCGCAAATGCAGAAAAACCCCGGGACCTAGTCCAGAATTGAATACTCTCAGAATTAAACCGCTACACAAAATCTAGACCAACTTCGTATAGTTGAGACCAAGCAACTAAACCTATAGTTCACATAGTTCCCTCAGTATCCCTACGCCTCCAACTTGTAATAATTCACGCACTTGGAACAATTCCTTTGGTTCGTATTCCAAACAGTAAAGGAACAACAAATCTGTTCGGTAACAACTCTTTTCAAACAATGTGATATGAGTTTGAAAAAGGATCTTTTGTTTATTCCATAAACTCCTTTGTCGGGTTCTAGATCAATCTAAATAAGAACTACCAAAGTAATTGTGATTATACTATGCAAATCAATAATAGGATCTATCAAGATGCTAAATACTGAATGGCAATATACGCAACTATCCAATCCAATATATCAAAAGATAAACCGATTATAGTTGGATCCCAACCGATCAAGTTTTGTGTAGACCAAAGATTATGAACTCAAATAAAAAATCTTCTTTGTCTTCAAATCTTCTTTAATCTTCAATAAGCACCTGTACACAACATAGCTTGAGTCTCTTGTGATCAATCACACACAGAACGGAGTCTGTTAACGTTGGGTTATCACAAGACGTCTTTAGATCTAAAAATAGTTCTAAAGATCCCCGTCGAAAGTTCGATCTAGTTTGAGTGAATCTTATATCAGAAGAGAAGATTCTCAAGCATAAACAAACTAGGTGCAAAGTTCAACCACCGTTAGTCAATCAAATCAATCGAAAACTAATAATAAACTGCAATTCTCTAGTTTTCCACCAACGGTACTAATAGAGCTTCTCAATCCCAAATAAGTCTTTAAACCGAGCGGACGTAAGAGATTTCAACTAATTAGGGTACTTTCCTCTCCGAATAGGCATCTCCGCCAGTAACAACACAACTAGGTAGTTTTGCTGGCTCTGAAGATTAGTTTGCTCGAAATGCAAACTTCAACATTTATAGACAAAGGAAGTTTGGACACTAAGGAATTATTCTTAAGATATGCAATAAATGCCCCAAATCGGTTTTCATAATTCCTGGAAATGCTTTGTCCAAATCTCTACCGAAATCTTACTAGAAAATCTCCCATTAGTAAATGCACATTACCAATTTTTATTCTCCAGAGATATGCAATTAATTGCTGGAAATTAAAAATCATATAAAAAACTAAAAACCTTAATTAAAAGATTCTCAATTTAATTTCGATTTGGGATTCTCCTTTAGTTATTAAGACGAGACAATTTAAATGATTCATGCGAGGTGGTGGAGTTTACGTCGTTGCTTAGCTCCTCTTATATATCGTCGTTTAAACCACGAATGTGCCGACATCAGCAAAACCGTGGACTAGAGAAAACAAACTAGATAAAATCCTTGAGCTACCTTCCTAGAAAGATCCCACGTCTATAAATTCTCTATATAAAAACAGAGTTTTTTCGAGCCATGTGGTTAATCGGAGCTTCTGGTTGATTCTGGCCCCACCATAATATCTTTTTTTGGTAATTTTATAATATTTTTAGTTCACAATATATTTTGGACCAATCACAACAAACAAACGAATGACCTAAATTAACTAAATATAATAAAATCTATACATTTCCAAAAATGTTTAAAAAATCTGCTCCCTCCGTTTCATTTGAGATGATGTTTTTGGAGTTTTCACGCAGATTAAGAAATGAAGAGAGATATAAAGATTTTCCATCCATACCCTTAAGAAAAGTCTTCAAACATTAATTGCTATTAGTGCATTAAAAAAAACTTATAGTTCCAAGAAAAAAAATTAGGGTGTTATTGGTAGTTTTGTGGAAAAATATCAAAACTTTCAAGTATTGTGGAACAAATAAATAACCCTAAAACATCATCTAAAATGGAGCGGAAGGAGTAATACATTTAATCCTAACAATTAAATTCACAAACAAAATATAGAAAAAAAAGATTGTACAAACAAAATTAAAATAAATTAACATAAAAAATTTTTATTGTTGATCACGATTTCATCACAAATTTAAATCAATCACAAAATTATAAGAAAATTGTCCAATGCCCGATTACAATTTTTGATAATTAAACTAATCTTAATTAATATTAAAACTAACTTTAACTGCGATTACATTTCCAATTCGAAAAAAGTAAGAACTTTAATCAAAGTTTATAAATCAATATACATAGAGTTGTGAATGTTTACCGGATCAAAACGTGCTACCCGTTCCGCAAAAAAGCGACCGTTAATCCTGTTCAATAGTTCGAAATAAAACCGTCAATAAAAAACATGGAAATAACATAACATGATTTAAACAAAACTAAAAATGAGAAACCAAAAAGCCTCGATAAAAAAGTATAATCGACCAAAATGAATATTGGTTTCAACATTATTTTTCTTAATATTATTCATTTCACAAAATAATAAAAAATAGAAACAGTTTCCTTTATTTAACGTGTAGAAGATACTTAATAATTTTTTAGGAAAAATATCTAAAATAAATAAATATAGTTGTCCAAAAATAATATTTATTTATTTATTTATCTTATAGGTAAATATGCTAAATATATTGTTCATTCCATTAGATATAAGATTATATTATGTGTGAACAATAATATTTTTTCCCCAAATTTTGTTATAGTCATTTAATATACAGATCAAGAAATATATAACTATGTAAATATTTATATTATTTTTAAAGCAAGTATCTGTTTATAATTATACGAATATTTAAACAAATATTTATATATGTATTGATATATATATATTATTTCCAAAGCAAAGTTGATTTCTTATGGCATTTTTGTGGGTTTGGTAACTCTATATAAAACATTCGTGCAAAACCAAAACTCTATGGTTTCCACGTTGCTTCTCTTTTTTATGATTATTTTGTTCCCTTTCTTCCTATTTAGATTGTTTTTAATATGATCCATTTTTTTTTTCTGTTTTGATTGTATTCTAGATCGTGCACCTGTTATACATGTACGTTGAAGCGACGCATAAGTCAAAAAATTTTAAGGTATAAATTATTCTACAAATAGTTTTCTAAATTAAAAACAATAATTGTCTTATGATTAGCATGTCTAAAGGATGCATAAGATAGATTGTTTTTAATCTGATCCACTTTGTTTTCTGTTTTGAATGTATCCTCGATTGTGCACCTGTTATAAATGTACGTTGGAGCGGCGCATAAGTCAAAGAATTTAAAGGTATAAATCATTCCGCAAATATTTTTGTAAATGAAAAACAATAATTATTTTTTGATTAGTATGTCTAAAGGATGCATAAAAGCTTATTAATGTATATTCATATTGACGTTGCTCCATGCTTATTGCTAGATCAAATAGTTTAGGTTTGTTTAATCTCAACACAAATCATGTTCAATAATGATTCTTTTTTTTTTCATTTTTAGTATGTTTTTTTGTTGCTGGTCGACTAATCAATAATTTTATGATTATTAAGGTTTGTTTAATCTCAACACAGATCATGTTCAATAAATTTTTTTCTTTTTCGTTTTTAGTATGTTTTTTTGTTGTTGGTCGAGTAACCGACAATTTTATGATTATTAAGGTAACAAAAGAGATCTTTGCACGGATTGGTGGTACTGATATAGTCAATAAATTTTGTTTTCCTACGTATGGATCAATAGAATTGTTGTGCTACTATACAATCTCAATGGTGGAATGAGCTGCCATATCCAAGCAGTTTTGGGTGGTGACAGATCGAGTCTGTCTTTTTATCGGTTTAGCGTGCTTTCTTTTTTTGGTTTTCTCCTTCTCGTGAGGTTTGGCATGTTCCCCTCATTCTCTTTGCTTTTCCTTTTATTAATGAAATCTCCAAGCGAGTCTTTCCAAGAAAAAAAAGATCAATAAAATTGTTGGCGCACTCTCTTAGATGTATGGAGATCATGTCTAACGAAAAATGTGTTTCTTGGTGATAAGATCAGCATTAATGAAAAAAATGTATCCAACCCAACTGTCAAGGCCTCAGCCAAAATATCTACTGAAGTGGTACCATTCTTTTTGGTTAAGTTCTGAAGCTTTCAAATACTAAAACAGTGATATTTTTTTTACCCTACATAAGGGGATTAACGTTTTTTTTGGTAGTGTAATAGTATTGTGATACCCAATGATTAGAATTTTTCCTTTGGTGCGCAACGATGATCTTTTTTCTAAAACCCCAAATACATTCATGCAAGCAATGCTAACCGCACTTTGTATACCGAATAATGAGATTCCACAAAATATAAGACCAATAGCCAGAAAATTTAAAAACTCTTTAATATTCCTTACGAGTATATTTTTTCTTTAAGGTCAACATATTGGAGGGAAAAAATGAAATCGATAAGTACTATTATTTATTTTCTTCTACGCATGAACCTTATCTGCATCATCTCAAATACCATATAGTTGTACGTAGTTGTAGCATTGTAGTTCAATCTAACACAAATATTATAATAATTTAAGGTATGAGTGTTTCAGGCTCTCATACATATGAAGGAGCAATATTAGACTATAGTGTGGTTGCTGCTAGATATGACACATTGGAGAATACAATTGTGTAGCTAGACGTTTTGGATATACAAATAAAACTGTGGTATTAGAATGCAAGCTTCTTATCCTCTAAACAAACAAATTTTGATATAATCACTGGGCCTATTCCTATGCATGTAGAACCATTATATTTGTTATATATATGCACTCATTATGGGTATGACAATTGCCAAACATATATGTTTATATGTCAAATATAACATATATACAAACATATGTTATGGAGTCGGGCGATAGAGACTCCGTCGCTCGATGGTCTTTCCATCTCCGAGTAATTTTATATATATGATATATAATTTCTCTTTTTCTCTCCTACTTTTTAATTATTCTAATATACTTTTATATTTAATGGGTCCCACTAAATATATTATAATACTAAAACTTTTATAAATACCCCACCAAACAAATATATTTTTTACTAATTAGGGTCCCACCGAACATAATTAAATTTATATTTTTAATCAAAATTTGCCATATTTACCATATGGGGGAAACTTATTTTCCATGCCACATGGCATTTCAAACAAAGTTTTTTGACATGGTGCATATGAATATGCCTTATAAACCACTGACCACACGTATGTACTAAGCTTCACTATCACGCTCAAAAAGTGGTTCATAAACTTAACCAAAATTGATGAATTTTCGGCGGGTTCATAGTCATGACTCAAAAGGTACACTTTATTTATTCAAATGGATGAGAACTAGGAACAACACAAGGTTTAACCAATGCCTGATTATACTTGAGAGTAGAAGCTTTGATGAAAATGAAAATCTAACATACATTGGCATTTCAAAAACATCGGATGGGCCAACAAATTTGAAAATTATCTTCATCAAGAAGAATAATTCACGGGATGTGCGTCAATACATATCTATACATATCTGATAATATCAGATTATATACCGTATTGTTCACTAACCAGTGGCCTACAGGAATGTGATCAGTGAATACAAATCTATTATGATTTGGTTTTAAATTTGTTTCTTTTGGAATAATTATTTAGAGTTTCTCTATTATTCTTTTGTTGAACTTTAGGTTGTTTTTTCTTAAGAATAACTTTGTTTGATATTATACATGTATTGTTTTGGTAGTTGTTTTGATAGATTTTTTCCAAGTCACGAATTCATTAGTTCCAACTTCCAGCATTATGGAATGGTTTTTCCTGTCATATTCTGGAGCGATTTTGCAGATCATATGGATGTTTATGGAGTTAGCTAGCAATGATACCATATGAAAAATCCTTGCAGGACAATCACCTTTCACATCAATTGTTGCTTAACAAGTTATTTAACAAATTAAGACCATTTTCTTAAACTTAAGTTGATAAATACTCACAATTCTCATGGTGCAATTCACCCTTTTCCCTGGCACTCTGTAAATGCATTGATCTCGCTGGGACCTATCACTCTAAACCAAATATGCATAAACGTACATGTTCCAAATAATTGAGACCAAATATCTTTAAAATCCAAACAAAATATAAAAGCAATTCTCAGTAGTCAACAAAAATATATATGTCCAACCCTAATTATCTTCTTTATATAAACCACAAATCAGAGGTTTTAAAAATATATGGTGCACGTTTCGAAAGGAAACACATAATGGAGCTGAAAGAATTACGTTTTTATCTTCTTAAATTACTCGAGGAAAATGGTATGTTTTTTCCTTCTTAAACTGCTTAGGATAATTAAATCATGTAAGTAGAAAACAGTTCATGTAATGTAGCATCGAAAAGCTCTGTAAGAAGGTTTCGAGAATTAGATATCCTAATAACTACTACCTTCATACCGATATTTTTCAAGAAATATAATGATACATTTGCATAATATTGTGAATGAGAATAATCTGGAAGATTTTTTGGCAATATTTAATGATTTGAGGATAATAAATATTTTTTTTTCTATTTGTTGTTTTTTGGTTTCAACATGGAAACCAAGACAAAGAGAAAATGAAGAATATAACTGTCCAAGATAGCGATTGTTTCTTACAGGGATAGAGAAGAGGTGGAAAAATGTTTTACGACCAAGAAAAAGAGGATGTCAAAGAATGCTAAAAGAATTTCATTTTCAATGCAAATAAGAACTACCAATGTAAAAGAGGATATTTTACTTCTGTGAAAATCTCATACCGCTTTCTTATTCTCATATTCGGACAGAGATAGTTTCCAAGGTTGATAAACAGAAAATTTCTCAGGCAGGGGAAGATCGCAACCATCGGCAGCTTTGCCCGATAGATAAGGACCTTCTAAGATTACAGGAAATTAAACCAACATGTGTCATGTTGGACCTGCGAGCAGTACTATTGGATTTGTCATTCCAATCTACATCTCGCATAATCTTCTCATCTTCAGAAATGCCATCCTTTCTTCTTAAGCGAATGGCCCACTTGGTTGATTCATTCTTCATGATCACAACATAGTAGTGTTTGAAGAAGCTATCAAGAATATAATCAGCAGGATCGATAGCTTTGTCACGGAATAATTCATTTCGTACTTCATAAGAATAAAAAGTTCCTAATCCTGCTGCGCGACGCGAATATTCCAAAATTATTCTAATAGCATCACCACTAAGCTGAAATATTCCCTGTGCGAATCGATTATCAGCCAGAATTTCGTAGAACAAGGCATTTCTGGATTATACAATGGGATAGGGAGATTATTCAGAAGTTGTCCTGATGATACGATAATCTTCTGATTATTCCATTGTACGGAATTGATTAACTTATTGAATTTGGATGAATAATCTGAATCAGAAGGAAGGAAAAGTGAATAACCTCTGGTATCAAATTCTTTCTTGAGTTTGGTGAATTCTATCTCCATCTTTTTTCCAGCAGGAGCCACTGTAAGAATGGGAATGATGGGTTTATAAGTAAAAACAAAAATCTTGATCAAGATCGAATCAGTTAGATTATGATCAAATCAGTGAAATTGAGATTAGATTATAAGAAAAAGAGGGGAAAACACGGAGAACAATAAAGAAGATGAGGATGAGATGATAGATTGTAAAAAAAATGATGAAGAAAATTGCAGTTACAGGTGAAAAAGAAAGAAGAAGTAAGAAGAAGAAAGAAACAAGAAGAAGAAGAAGGAAGATATATAAGATGATTTACTCTCGTTTCCCGAGGTTTATTTCATTTAATGCGAAGAATAAACGGATAGAAATGAATAGTTATAAGGACGTGTCAGATAATGAGTGGTCAAGAAGACACGCGTAAATTAGGAAAGCTCAGATTCCGGAAGTGTGTCGGCAAGGCAGAATATGAAAAGTTGAACATGTGTGATACTTTAGGATGGAGATTTCTCATATCGCTCACTCTATAAAGAGAACGACATGAGAAGAGGCAAAATGTAGGAGTGAAATATCGCATACACTATGTATGTGAAACAAAGATCATCTAACACAAGCGAAGATCATCGCACATAGCAGAATTGAGATGACATATTTGGTGATGTCAGCACAGTCACGAGTAAATTGTGATGATCTATGTGAAGTGTAAAGTGTGCGAAGTTCAGTGAATGTATATGAGAAAATGTACACGGTGATTCCGAAAATAGGGGATCTATTAGCTGTCATCCACTATGTAAAATCCTATATAAAGGGAAGAGCTATCATGTAATGAGAGAGATCTCAGAGAGTGTGTTAGACAAGAAATTAGGAGAGAGAAAGTTTATTTGGAGAGCAAGTAAAGTCATTGATTATCTTGTATCCAACTTAAGATTCTAATGAGTGAATGAATAATTTTCACCATGATTTCTTAGTGTATCGTTAGATTTTTGTATGGATGTGGTTGTAAGATTTCGTGCAACTACAATGCTGCTACTAGAGCAATAATGAACATCAATGCTGAGTTCTTCAACATCATAAGAGATAGATCGGTTCCAGGGATGGGTGCTTTTTGGCCGAATGCAGATTAAGTAAAGTGTATTCATACATCAGGAGAAGTTTTCTCAGGGTATGATACTCCTACTCTTGTATTATGTTATCTTACAATTTCATTGAAAGATTTCCACGAATTAGAGCTTTAGGTAATACCTCATGGGAATCTTATTTGTCGTCATTTAGTTTTTCAAGACGTAAACATAAACTTTATACTTATTTGGCTTTCGTTAGAGATGATAGAACATTGTTATTTATTTTGAAGT
This sequence comes from Papaver somniferum, assembly GCF_003573695.1. Lineage (NCBI taxonomy): Eukaryota > Viridiplantae > Streptophyta > Magnoliopsida > Ranunculales > Papaveraceae > Papaver > Papaver somniferum. The sequence goes on from NW_020631041.1 coordinate 8,389,086, forward strand.
GATTTTTGTTTTAATGTTTCCTAGCATGCTGTAGAGTTGTAGAGTTAGGTTATGACTTTTGTTCAGTTACATGGTAATTCAATCAAATGTCACGTAATGAAGCTTGATTGTTGTTGTTTGTTGTCTGTTGGGGAATAATATTTGATGATGTATACTCAGCCAACCATGGGTTTCTTGCGTACGACTTCGGTTGTCGTTTATTAATTGGAACCAAATGTTGGAGAACTGTATATTGTGTCCTGTATCTGGTTGGAAGTAGTCATGTTTTCTTGCATAAGCATTTTAAAGTCCTGTAAAGTACTCCGTTCATTATCGTTGACCTTGTGGTTTTCTGCTTTAGGTATGACGCTGTTATGGAAAGCTGGCAACTTACATTCAACTGGGGCCAAGGGGTTGCCTTCCAGATCAGGGATGTGAAGACACGCGTATTCACAGACATAGCTTGGGTTACCATGAAAACTTATGTCGACGATCCTAATAGTGGGCCATTCAACGTGACCAATGTTTACGAGTTTCACAAAGGGCAGTGGTACTTGGTTCACCATCACTGCTCTGTGATACTAATTGGCGCGGAGGCTGATCAGCAAAACGTATTTGGATAGGGTTGGTGAAGGAAAACAGAAAACCATGTGAGAAGGAAGACATATAATTCGTTGTTGTCATCTTTTTCTTCTTCTCCTCTCTTTTGAAAAAAAAAAAAAAAAAGTCTACCTACTCGGTGGGTTTCGTTTTCGGATCTTTGACATATACATAACAATATATAGAAATTTTCTGTACCTACTCCTGAGTTTGTTCTTTTTTTCACCCCAATTTGCATCTTTGGAGTAGTCATCTAAAGAAGTTGCAGTTAAAGGTAGATGACTCAAGAGGTGCTTATCTATTTGCACTTTGTCCTGTATTATAAAGTTGATGCAGAAGCAGGTTATGGCTGCCATTTTTCTACAAACTGGACCCTTTTGGCCCCTTTCTGTTACAGGTAGTTGTACAGACTTGAAATTAGGTTGGGAACCACATTCCAAATGAGCAAAAAAGACGATTTTTGGAGAAGCAAATTCTTTTTTTTGTTGGGGGATTGTTTTTCCATTGTTGGGATGGAACTTTTGTCCCTAAGATATATTATGTAGCAAGAATACTAGGCACATAGATTAGAAGACGAGACAATTTAAATGCATATTCATACCAAGTGGTGGATTTCACGTCGTTGAAACCCATGCATGTCGGTGCCGGCATCACCGCATCAAGTAAAGCTCTCAATTATAGGAAACAAACTAGATAAAATCCCTTGAGTTAGCTGTCTTAAAAGATCTCGTGTCTGTTAATTCTAAAATTTTCAATAAGTATAGTATTAGTATAAGATATGCAGCAAGAGAAGAAAAATAAGCATATATTACTCATGTTTCAAAATAATAGGCAGGATGTTTATGTGCCTTTTGTTTCAAAATATTAGGCAGGTTTATATGCAAATTCTTGGAAGACCATGATATCAGGATTAGCGTGGAATTCCATTTGATTTGAGCAATCCCAAGATTTATACAATAAAAACTCCATATATTGATAAACTCTATATTATATTAATAAAAAATCATGGTTCCAATTTGGGCTGGTTATAAATAGTGATAAACTCCACATTTTAATATTAATATATTATTCTAGTCTCACCATAAGACCACCATATATTAATATAATAGACATAATCGGAAAATTATAGATCTTGTTACCAAAATTTAAGATAAAGAAAAATATGTATCTATAGTTGTTTAAGAAAAGGATGTAATTTTTTAGATTGTTATCGCATCTTTTGATTTACATATACTTAAGACCTCGTTACTATGTGCAGCTTCTTGTTGAAGCTAAAATATTTTCAACTTGTCAAGCATGTTTAAAATCGAGCATTTTTTTTTTGGTATACCTCCCTATATTAATAAACTCCATATATTAATAATTTTGTAAAGTCCCAAATTTATTAATATATGGAGTTTTTACTATATGTAAGAGCAACTGCAATGGACGAGTAAACCCAAATTTTCAGTCGAGTGGGCTGGCGTAGTGGGACAGACCATCGATCAAAATTTGATCAAAGAGTAAAATCCAGACCAAATTTGGTCTGCGATCAGGACCAAATCCAAATATAGTCGGGCGTTGATATAATCTCCGCTACACATCGGGCGTTGATATAATCTCCGCCATTCATCGGGCGTTGATATAATGTACGCCTGAAACGGGGCGTTGGTAAAGACAACGCGCGAAATGGGGCGTTCATATACTTAACGCCCCACTTTCACAAATTTATGAAACTTACATGGGGCGGGCTTTATACCTCCGCCCCATTTTTTTCTTTTTTTTTTGTTTCTGAAGCGTATACTATACCAACGCCCCACTCGCGCTTTATCTTTACCAACGCGCCATTCGGGCGTTATCTTTACCAACGCCTGATCCCAGGCGTAATGTTTATCAACGCGCGACCAAATATACTCTTTTCCCACTACGCCACATGACGGACTAAACCCAAATTTGGTCTTTTTTTTTAGTCTTTGGTTATACTCGCACCACTGTGGACGCTCTAATGGTATCAGCACATCTATAAATCACGATTGCTAACTGCGGCTACCAATTTACATCACTTCTGAAAACTTTTTTCATTTTTTAATTGGTTAAATGATATTGGAAACTCGCAGAACTGGATTTTGTATGCACATTCGGAAGGCCTGTAATTGGTGATCCTGATGCATCTGAAGAGAAGGCTCCTACGATCGTAAGTAAATGCTGCCATGAAGAACACTGTGAGAAACACTGTGGATATATAGTCGACAGATTTCTTGAAGGTGGTAATGTTATGCGCACAAGTGCTGCCGGTCAGTGCGGCTTTGATGATACGCTCCTTCTATCAGGAAAAATGTGTGCATGTTGCTTTTATAACCAGAAGATGAGGTCGACCGGAATAAGAATTGTTGTTGTTGATTCAAAGTAGTTGTTTTGTGTCTGAAAAATTACACTACTCATTGTGCGGAGATGAGAGAATAAGGAGTGCAATGTGATCGTTTTTATTTCCCTGATGATCTTGTTATGTTTTGTTTCAATGTAATTTTCAAATAAAGATGGACTGCAACATTGTAACTTATGGATATTTATAAATGAAGTTGGCAATCACCAACATTCGGTTCTATGGTCTAGCGGTTAGGACATCAGACTCTGAATCTGGTAACCCGAGTTCAATTCTCGGTAGAACCTTACCTTTTTTCCTGTTTTTTTGATTTTTTTTTTCTACCAAACCAAAATCACCCTTCAAATTTTGTATAATTTGGCACCGCCATCATATTACCCCGTCAGCAATACCGTAATTCAAGCATGGAATAGAATGATTTAAACTTGGCTTAGCTAATTATTACATTAAGAACAATGTAAAGTTCAAGCATGGGAAAAGAAATTTAAACACAAACACGATTCAACTGTTTTATAAGAAAATTATTACGATGTTTAAAAAGAAAAACTCAATTTCAAAACATATTATAGACTACAGTAAACTACTTCACACAGTTTGGCTAACGCCATACGCAGTCCTCCGCATCTGAATGTAGAAGTTTAATGTATCTCAGGTCATTATGACTTTGCTCATAAAAAATTAAACAAACAAAAAAAAAGCTACTCTATCTAGTCACCATTTTTTTCTTTTTAGGAAATACCGAAGTCTATATATGACGACCTAGTATTGCATAATTCTACATCCAATATTATTGAAGCCGTTTGTGAATATATTGATTTCACATCAGTTTTCATTATCGATTGGTCTTTAATCCAATTTATAAGATTTGACTAGGTTAGATCTATTGAGAAAAGTTCAAAATTATGAAAGTATGCACAGAATTGGACTCCAAAAACTCAGAGTATCCTTCTAATTTCCGTCTCAAGTTCAAATACTATAGTTGTAACAGTGTCTTGACTAATAACATACCAAGTAGATCTTATAGAACCATTTTTTGGGGACCATGGGTTTTTTGAGGGGACCATGATTTGATTAGGCCACCTTCCTTATAATTATAAGGGGTGATCTAAAATGTGGAGATGACTAGTTTACCCTTTTACCTAATTAAAATCATAACTAATCTACAACTTCTTCTTCCTCTATTCTACAATTTTTCTTCTTCTCTTCTTCATCAAATTTTCATCGTTGTCGATTCATTGAATTTTCATCGTCGATTAATCAATCTTTTATAAACAAACCTATCCATAAGTATTTTCCCACAAACCCATTACTTCTAATTCGTTTTTTATTGAAATTTTGAGCCGTAGTCATCAAAATATGTTGAATTTGGAGGTTACAGTAGTAAGTTCGGTTAGGATAATTTTGAAAAAAACCCTAGTTTTACAACCGAACTTTTAAAAATGAAGCACACTTCGGTTAAGAATTATTTTTTTCCTAACCGAACACCTGAGTTCGGTTGAGTTGCAAAAATAATCTCAAAACCGAACTCTTCTCTATATAGCAAAATGTTGAGTTCGGTTTAATCGCAAAAAAAAAAAAAAAACCCTAACCGAACTTTACTCTGAAGACATATATAATGAGTTCGGTTAACTCGCAAAACCGAACTCTTCTCTATATAGCCAAATGTTGAGTTCGGTTAAAACGTAAAAAAAAAAAACAATTCCTAACCGAACTTTACTCTGAAAACCTATATAATGAGTTCGGTTAACTCGCAATTTTTTCTGCTAACCGAACGTAGAGTTCGGCGATGTTTTATAAACGTTGCGATCATGCCGAACTTATAACTTTTAAGTGCATGGAAAAACTAAGGGTTTGGCTGAATGACTTGTTCGTAGAGATTTTGCAAACTTACAGAACTCCGTTGTTTAAAGTTCGGTTACAACGTGGTCGAGTCGACTGAACCGAACAAAACTATGTAAACTCAAGCATAGTAGTTCGGTTACATTTGATTTTTCATCAGCTAGCCGAACAAACAAAAACTCCATTAAAGCTCTGGTTCGGTTGCCTGTGATTTTGGATTTATTAACCGAACTGCATTGAAAATTCGGTTACATGTTCTTCATATAATATAACCGAACGTTATTGACCTGGTTGAAATTTTTTTGTTACAATTTTGAGTTTGAAGATATTTTAGGCCATTTATAGCAACATTCACTAAGTTACAAGCATACTTCGGTACCCAGAGGATGTTTTTTCTCCTTATTCACCCATCTCAAAATAATTTTTTTCTCCATTTTCTTCTTCTTCTTCTATCACTCAATAATTCTACTTTTTAAAAAAAAAATCTATTAATTTAACATTAATTAATGATTAATCACACTAAGTAATCATTATACAAAAATAATCAGGAGAGTAATCTTGGTATTAGGATAAATATTTAGATAAGGGATGACCTAGAATTACTTCTAATGTTTTACACAAAAAATAAAAAACCAAAAAAAAAAGCACCGTTCATCTTATATTACATCATCAAATCTTACAAAAGAAACCCAAACCCTAGATAAAACAACAACAAACCATAAAAATTGCCTTAAAAAGGGTTCCTTTTGCTCAATCTCCGTCAATTTCATAAACCCTAGTTTGTTACCAAAAATGGAAGAAGAAAACAACAAAGATGAAATCAAGAAGACAGTGACAGAGATACTGAAAACTTCAGACATAAATGTAATGACTGAATCCAAAATCAGAAAATTAGCTGGAGAAAAACTTGGGTTTGATTTATCAGGTAAACAAGAGAAGAAATTTATTAGGGAAATTGTTAATGAATTTCTCGTTCAGAAAGAAGAAGAAGTTCAAGAAAAAGGAAAACAACAAGTAGAAGATGAAGAAGAAAAGGAGGAAGAAGAAGAAGAAGAGAAGGAGAAGAAAAGACCAAGGGTTTCTGCTAAAGAATATGAAGATAATGGTGATCTTATTATTTGCCAGGTAAAATCTCTCAAAACCCTTGATTTTAATTTTGATTTTAACTTAATGCATCAAAGATAGGTGGTGGTGGTGGTGGGCGGTGGTGGTTCTGGGGGTGGTGATTGGTGAGGGTGGTGGATTGTGGTGGGGTGATGGTGGATGGTAGTGGGAGTGGTGGTGGGTGTGTGGGTGGTGGTGATTGGTGGATTGTGGTGGGTGGTGGTGGGTGATGGTGGTTGAGCTATGTTGAAACTTGGAAACACAATTTGGTGTTAATTTAATTGGTGTTTTTGTTTTTTTTTGCAGCTATCGAGTCGAAGGAAGGTGACAATTCAAGAGTTTAAAGGGAAGGCGTTGGTGTCAATAAGGGAATACTATGAAAAAGATGGAAAGGAGCTTCCTTCTACTAAAGGTATGTACATTGGACTGTATAGATGATTAGGGATACAACAGTAACATAGCTCTCGTTCAAATCTTGCATTAGTACGTTCTTTGCTTGAGTTTCGGTTAGTGAACCTCTGCGTGGTAGGTGAATACGGCTAGTTTATGCGATAGACTCCATGTTTGGACTAGTTTTTATTGTTACGAATGAATTATGCAGTGGCTTGTATTTCAGTAATGCAATATGTCCTGCTTACTGTAACTAGTTTGATAAGAATCAGAGATTGGGGATTCTTCTGTGGATATTACTTACCATAGCCTAGATTTTGAATCGCGTCTGGGTACTTTTTCACTGAGTTCTGCGTCCAAGTTACTCAATATGCATATATCCTGCTTATCCATGCAGAGAGATTACAGGTTTTGGGTTCGTACTTTATCAGACCCCTCTGTGCACACCCTGCAGTAATTTAAAATACGAGCAGAAAGAACCAGTAGGTAAAAATAACGAATGCCTTTTGGAAAGACGGAATTTGCAGGTGGATTATGTCATTCTATTGAATAGGGTTTCCTTACTTTAAGTTGAGTTGTGTCTTTGACTGCATCGACTCCCCGTTCTAGAGACGCCCCTTAGATTTTGGTTCCAGTTGAGGGCCCATTTTACACAATCGATTACTTATCATGGTTGTACAAATTCAATGAGGTTAAACTGACTGATGGTGTAAAACGTAAACTACTGTCTACTGGCTTTCTTTGAGCATATCTTATTTCTTCGACTGTTTGTCGTCTCTTTTTTAGTGATGATAAAGGCCTTTATGGGACCTTTAAGGTATCGTGAATGACTCTTACACCTTTGCTGATTTCAATGTTGTGTTCAGGGATAAGCCTAACAGCGGAACAATGGTCTACTTTCAGTAAATCCGTCCCTGGAATTGAGCAAGCCATTAAGAAGATGCAGACAAGGTCTCGGTAAAACAATGCAGACGAGGTTATATTAAATACCATATCCACTCCTGGTCCTTTAATTCGAAACTCAAGCCGGACTTATTTTGTTTAATCAGTTCCAATTTGCACGTGAAGTATAGGCCTAAAATTTTCTGCAACTTTGCAAAGTTTTTGGAATGTTCTCCGGCTGTCGTGTTTTTCCTTTTATTGGGCTGTTGGCCTTTTTGATGTAAAAGGAGTAGTTCTTGTGATATTAGAGTTTGCTGTAAAACTTTCAGGGAACTAGTTGGATTCAATACTTATCATATTTCTGCAGTAAAAAAATGTTGCAAAATTTTACAAAAATGAGTCAGACTATAATTGACCATTGACCAAATTGATCAAAAATTCAAGAATGAAATCAGTATATGGAGACAGTAGCTGGTGGACGCTATCGGGATGTAGTCGATGGCACAAACAGTGCAATTGAAGGTTAAACATGTGCCGAAAATCCACTTCAGGCATCAGGAAGGACTTTTCTCCTGTTGCTGCGCTTTACTTTGTGGTGTGCCCTTCCTTTGCCTGTCAGTGGATTGCCCGTGTTTAACCTCGTTTTGTTCTGATTTTAGAATCGCAATTGCAGCTGACTGGTGCCACTGAAATGCTATGGCCTCCATTTTCTCATCCTCCTCAGCTTCAAAATTCCGCTTACGGATCATCCGTTCAAGAGAATCAACATCTGAATTGCTCGCTCGTATAACCTACAGTATAAAACACTGCAAAAAGTCATGGGGCAGTGCAAATCCAGATTCCATCATTTGGCAGGTTGGTTCCGTGTGGGTTAATCCCGTCTGCTGCTCACTCCGCAGGATACAACGGAGTTATGAATAGAATTGAAATACAAGGGTTACTGCTGTGCAGTATTTCATCAGAAAGAAGTAACAATGTTAATCAGGACAACTCGCACACAAAAAAATCATTAAGGATGAAGAAAAGAAAACAGACAAATGCTAGTAGGCAGAGAATATGACCGAAACTGATACAAAGAAAGGCTACTGCTACATTAAAGTTCTTTCAGTTACACAGGTCACTTGACTGCATGTATTTCCAAGTGACGACATCCATTCATTACTTGCACATGGAAGGTCTGATATATGCAAAACTTTGGAGGGTTGGGGGGAAATTCCACCAACTGTTCTGCACTGCATAAGGCAGTTAACTTCTCAAATGCGTTCTTTCAACTGACACGAAATAAAATTCTTCGTCCATGATAGAAGTTGAGGTGGATTTACAGATCTTTATCAACTCATTGTTAAAAGAGTAAAGTTGATTCAGTTTGTACACGGCTCATCTTGGGGTGCTGCTTCTACTTCCTGACTGGAATTGCTGCTGTCATTTGTAATGAGCCAATAACAGAACGGCAAAGAAATATAAAGATCAGCTTTTCGGTTCATATATCTTAACCACATAAAGAACTGGTAATTGGAGGAAGGTTCCGTTCACATGCTTAAAATAACATTCTCCGTAGCGCTCGAACAGTGAAAGACCGAATTGCTGATTTTAGGAGACGATTATGTGTATGTCAAGGAGGACATTCTCACCAAAACTCAGTCCATTCTAGAATTTGGAACTTTGATTACGATAATCTACTTGTTTGACTACAACCATTATTCCCATGCATAAGATGGGATTACAAGTTTCATAATGAGCTGAATTTTGGTGAACATGTTTCACTCAAGGGGTAGATCATCGTCTACAAAAAATCAGCCACCGAGTCTTTCACTATATGAGCTGCATGGAGAATGTCATTTATGCATGAAAATAGAACCTCCCTCACTAAAATTAATTTGGGGTCACACTGTTAACGTTTAAAAAGATATGGCCTAAAAAACCACTTTCTAGCCGACCCGACAAAGAGGGAACAAAAACAGTTTCATTTCTACAATTAAAAAAGTTAAAGAGGGGATCGAAATGCCATACCTGAGTTATGCGGGATGAGCTTTCAGCAAGATTCTTAACAAATTCTTGCCGTTTAGATTCAAAACTTTGTTTCACGTGGATCAATAACTGTTGTTCTCTTTGAACATCCTCCAAAATCCTTTCCTTCTCCCATTTCTTCAGTTTCAACTTTTCTTCAGTATCCAAGTAGTTTAAAGCCATTTTCTTCGTTGGAGAAGTAAGCGGGAATCTAACCTCCATGTCTTTCCTGGAATCAGATTGAAAATGGTTTAGTTAACAACAGAACCCAAAATGCCCAAAATGCCTTTCAGTCTAAAATCTCAACCACGAACTAAAAAAAGCAAACTCAAGGAATATACGGAATACAACTACCCCAAAAACACCAAACCAAAACAGATTCTGGCCATATCGATAAAAATATTTTCTTTATTTGTCGTTAAATGTACTTGATGCGTACCTATCACCAAGGACCAACATTCCAGCACTCCTAACCATCCCACCATCCAGAGACATGGCTCCATCACATATAAAAGGAAGGGCAAGTAACATTTCTGCTCGAGTTCTATACACTTGGAGGCGAGAGAAAAGGCTATAGAATAAGGTCTCTCGAAGACCATGACCACTGGCTGTTACATAGGACAAGTATGAATGGTCCAAATTGATCATATTTACAGCAAAGCCAAGAAATCCAGGTGGACACTCCCCATTTGGTAATCTTGGTTTCATAAGAGCAAGCTTCCGTTGTGGGTCATCAGAAACTATATCACCGACATAGGGTCTGTACAAGCAAAGAAAAAACATTTTTAGGGCGGCTCTCAGATGTATTTGCGCAGGATGTGAAAGTAACAAACTTGCCTTAAACCTTCAAGACAGATGACTTCAAATCTTCCATCCACGGGTTTTGCAATCGATGCTCCAAGACCATGTATACCAGAACCCTTACTGATTTTTCCTTCCTTTTCATATAATTCGATAGATTTGACACCCTCGTAGGTCATGCATACAATTGCCATTATCTTTTCTAACCCTAAGAACTCCGATAAAAGTCTGCGCATAGAAAGTTACAAAGAGAAAGTATCATATCGAGACCAACTGAGGTGTAATCGAGGTGGTATTGTTCTATGACCCAGTATAAGATAACAACTATTACCTGCTAAGGTTATCATCATCCACATGGCCGAGAGTAGCTACAATACCCAGCACATCCTTGGTTAAGGGTAGATTTGATGCCTGCGTTGCATGGTGAGTTTTCAGCTGACATATTACACCAGCCGCAGACTTCTCCTGCTTCAATATCTGCTGAACCGTGTTTTCCTCAGTCTGAATGTGGGTTGAGTCGTCATTTCCTGCGGTACCATCATTCTCAGACTGATGCTTCCCAAGAGTAACTGCAGAAACACCAGAACATGAGAAAAAAGTAAACGATGGATATATTTAGCTGCAACTCGAACATGATAGGGACATAATATGATCTTGTGATCAGAACAAAGAATATGCGATAGAAATTCAGATCATCCTATCAATTGGTCAACTCCCCTCAGTAACTAAACATCAGCGAGGCTGGTTTGTGCTATATTTTCATCAGTTCTCACACCAAATTAAACAACTCTAGCTTCTGTGAACTACCTGAACTAATTATACGATAACACGTATGAGCGTTAAATTAAAAGATACCTTGTAAATCAAGAATGGATTCATCTACATTGTCTGTCTCTTTCTTAAGGAATCTCAGATTCTCCTCGTGAGCTTTGATTTTAAGCCCTATCTTCGCCAGTTCATCTTGTAATCTCTGCCATCATCAGTAAGTTCATCAATTCACAAAGTCAAAAAACGACTTACAGATATTGAACGGGAATGTATCCGGCCACCATAACCACCAAACTAACAAGTCAGACTAAATTGCATTCATAAGGAGCTAGCTACCTTAGTAATGTCCACGACAGTTCCCGGGTTACTGAAATTTCCATTTTGCATGTGAGCTCCTCCAGCTCCAGGACTTGCATTTTGCATATAAGCAGCTCCTCCAACACCGAGACTTGCATTTTGCATAAAAGCAGCTCCTCCAACTCCAGGACTCGCATTGTGCATTAGAACTCCTCCAACTCCAGGAGTCACATTCTGCATAAATGCAGCTCCTGCAACTCCAGGACTTGCATTTTGCATATAAACTCCTCCACCAGGACTCACACTGTTATTGAAATCCATCGACGACGGGTCTTGAACTTGTAATGGTGTTACGTTAACATGAATCTACACAATACAAAAAACAAAATCACCATTCAAACACCCATTACACCAATATTATCGAAAACCCCGAAAAATCTCATCTAATCACAAAAACTTGACAAACTCCAAAAACCGAAATCAGAAAACACACACCCACACCATTTTGATTGAAATGCAGTACAGAATCATCACTCCCTAACCCCACATTCCCAAATTGAGTAAATAAAAACCAATCTAAATGTACCAAATCAAGATCAACAATGACTAAAACCACCAAAACAAACATTTATGAGTGATTTAAACAAGAAATTCAGACATGCAAGTAGAATTCATGATAAACCCTAGAATTTTTTTAAAAAAGCAATTAACAATTCAATTAAAATTGAAAGAGAATGAGGGGATTGGTATCAAGGGTTTAAGGAAACGAACCGGATGATGGTGAAGATTAGGTGTATACATGGTTGAACAACCTCCCAAGAATCGATTCGACTCAGTGAGTCGAGTCGAGTAGATTCTGACTGAAGAAGACGAAGTGATTTTCTCTCTCCCGTGCGCAGTCAGTCAGTTCGGTTAAGTCTTCATATGACTTTTTGTTAAAGCAGAAAAATGGATTTATAATTTTTCTAGAAGATGGGAGGAGGACCCACCAATAAGGGTTAGTTATGGTGGGCGAGTGTCGAACAGTTGAGTTGGTCAGACACTTGGTAGTTGTACCAAAGTATGGGTTCGAATCCGGCTAATTGGGCTCGTAGGTGGTAGATTTCTTCTTATATCCTTTCGGATTTTATTTTTCTTCTTTTGATGAAAATGGTGTTTTTTTTATAAGTGGATACCAGTTTTACTAAGTGTTGATATCGTTTCATATAGGACAAAAAAATCTCATCCATCCTGCCCGTTGGATCGATGAAATGGTATCAACACTTAGTAGGACTGGTATCCCCTTTATAAATCGTGTTCTTTTGGATCATTTTCCTTGAAAATGTGACTGTTGTCTGAAAGTGGTATTGGTATTCTCTTGGAAAATACGATTGCAGTCCGGTGGTAAAAAAGTACAGAAATGTGAAACGTATACAGACAATTCTTTAAGAGGATATTTCGATACACCTTACCATAGTGTTTGGTTCACCGAAAACCGATCAATACGATTATAGGGGATCAGATGAATTATCTTAACCGAACATGATGTATTTTCGAGGAATTGAATTACTTCAAATTTGTTGTCTTAAATTACACCCCTCAGGGTGGGGAATGGAAACGAATACCTAGGAATTGAGGAGGAATTCTCATGAATTGACAAATTTTCTATCCCATATAAATTTTTACCAATTATAAGAAATATGTTTTCATTTTTGGTACTCGTTTTCTCTTTTGTAACCAAAACCCCTCAATCCTTAGACCAAGCACTATGGTGCCCCATTTTCTTTGCCTATCCCTCATTTGTAGGGAAAAATTCAAATTAGCAACCACTATGGTCTCCCATATCCATACAGAAGTACGAAAATCCTTTCCCTTCCCTACTAGGTGGATCACCTCTGATCCGGGTAGTAGGCAAGAGAAATGAGACGGAAACTGAGTTTTCGTCAAAATTTCTGCTTTACGGACACTCAGTTTTCGTAGCATTTACACGGAAAATCAGTTCCTGTATTTGGTTTTTTTAGTTTTACCCTAAAGCTTTCTTTTTTTCTTTACTAAATCTATTTTTTAACCTATTATATCTCTTTTTATTACTCTAATATCTTTCTTTACCTAAACAAATATATTCCAACGAAAAAAAAATCGTAAAAAAAAAGGTAGCACTATTCACACGGAAACTGAGTTTCCGTATCATGTAGGAAAGGGATAAAAGGGCACCATAGTGGAGCTGCCTTGTGACCCGTGTCCCTTTCCTTTATTTGAGGGATAGGGAAGGGAGGTCCTGCACCATAGTGCTTGGCCTTAGTCTCGCTGTTATCAAACTCTCTATTTTTCTATCTATCTAGATTCTCTTTCGCTCCAAAAAAAATTAAAATGCATCACCTAGTTTAGTGTGGAAGTCCTTAAAAGTCATTTTATGCTGTATATTCTCATTCTTTGAATTGTTCCCTGAAAAACCTGAGAACACTCAAATTTTGCTTAAGAAATTAATTTCTTGTAATTCAATTAATTTTTCTAGATTCCCCTGTAATCCGATTAATGATTTTTTGGATTAGGGAATCCAAAAATACCTTAAAGAGTAGTTTTTTGACTTTTAAAAGAAAAATGTCAAGGAAATCTCTTCTGAAGTTTTTAAGGAAATATCTCTTTGGGCTAGCATATCAAACTCCAAACATGAACACAGAAGAGGAGAACGTTTAGGTTTAATAGCAAGTAGAATATGAAAGGGAGTTTCGATTGTGAACCAGGAGTTCTGGTATGGGTAAATATTGAGAGACCCTTATTCATGGAGCTTCTGGTTAAAGTGGAGTTTTTTCCAGTTCGAGAGATCACTTTTACTTATCATAACCTACCATCAAAATTTTGCTTTCATTGTTGTCGCTTAGGTCACAAAATTTCCAACTGTGATATTCGCCAAAACCGTCCCTTAGAAGATATTTACGATATTTCAATGCCCTCCCCTGGTCCTTCTGATGATATCTTCTGGTTAGATGGTACTCCCATCATATATGGAACCCTCTAATGCTCCACCTTTTCCCTTTGAGCGTAATTATGAGTTATTAGGGCTGGTAACTTATGATGAAGATATGCCGGAAGCCACAAACTCTATCCTGGGAAAAAGAATCTATCATTTGAATTTGCTGGAAAACTTTATTCTGATCCATGGTGAAGATTCTGAATCCGGTGAGTCTGGTAACTCAGAAACCAGAAGGGTTCTAAATTCAATGGTTCCAATTGAGAATGTAATGGAACAAGATAGGGAGCTGGAACCAGTTCAAATTAACCCCGATTTTGGGACGGAACCAGTTTTAGTGAATAGGAGATTATCATTTTCTTCTCCTCCTTTCGAGGATGCCCTAGAAAACCTTACATATCCAATCTCTACGGAATCAACTGCTTCCTCAATTTTTGCTTCGCTTGATATTTCAGTTCATCATTCTAAAACTACATTGCATACAACATCTGCATCAGCTATTGATCATCCTAAATCTGCATTCAAGTTATCAATTCCATATTTTCAATCATCCTCATCTTCTGAAAGCCTAAGAATCTTGGTTTCAGATTCAGATAATCTGTTAAACATTGATCAATATGGCTCAAATTTTAAAGAATCGAATCAAGCTGCAGATACCCATTCTCCAGTTCTCTTCCTTCTTGAGTCCCCAGCTGTGCAAAATGTCGAAATTCAGGTACCTTTTAAAAACCTAATTTATCTTTTTACATTTTGCTCTGTTAAATTACATTGCTAGTTTTCTTATTTTCTTTACTGCTTCAGAAATTAACTGCTTTACTGCTTGTTGCTCTGTTACGTTAATGCTCTGTGTGCTCAACTATTAAGAATACTAGTTAGGTTCTGTCTAAGATGAAAATCATAGCCTGATAATTGTTCATACATTGCATGCTTGTTTGTTACAGCTTAAAATTTGACTGTTTGTTCTTACTGGTACTTTGATTTGATTACTTTTGTTACAATTCTAGTGTAGTCTGTTATTTCACTTGACTCCTCTTAGTCTAATTTTAGAATCTATAATACTTCCTGACTTAGACGTTTCTTGCAACTATGAAAATAATTTCCTGAAATGTGCAAGGATGTGGTATTCCTTTCACACAAAACCACCTAAATCAACTGATATCTAGAGATAAACCAGAGATCATGTTCATTTCTGAAAATATATCCCAAAAACATCTAGTTAAAAGATTGCTTAAGGATTATCCTAATTCTTATATAGTTAACCCAATAGGTCTAGCAGGTGGACTTGCCCTGGCTTGGGTAGATGGCTTTTCTTTTGAAATAGTCCACTGGAATATCAATACGATAAATGTCTTAGCCCAAACTAACTCTGAATCTAAAAAGTGGTTACTTACCTTCTTTTATGGGCGCCCATATCCCCACAATTGAAAGATAGTTTGGGATTTTCTAACAGAAATATCTGCTCAAGTAGAAAAGAACTCAATGCCTTGGGTTTTATTAGGAGATATTAACATGATCTTTAGTCAAGAGGAAAAAATGGTGGATTACCGTTCAAAAAGTCTGACTGTAGCTATTATCAAAATATCTTAAACAATGCTAGTTTACTAGATATAGGATTTAAAGGTTATGAATTTACTTGGAATAATCACAGAGAAGGCGTGGAGAATATTCAAGAAAGATTGGATAGAGCTGTTGCTAATGTAGATTGGAGCTCCTAATTCCCTAACTCTGAACTTTCTCACTTAGTGGCAGCAGGGTCAGATCATTGTCCAATTGCCTTAAACCTAGACACAAAATTTGCTAAAATAGAGTATACCTTTAAGTTTTATGACACTTGTCAAAAGGATCATTCTTGTGTCCAAACAATAAAATACTCATGGAACCATTGTATTAGAGACTCTCCTCATGACACATTATCTCTGAAGCTTAAATCCCTTCAGTCCAATCTAGATTATTGGAAGAAAAACATTTTTGGTTTACCTTCTAAACAGATCAAGAAAGTCTTATCCCAAATAGATTTGTTAAACTCCTTTATTCATGTTCATAAGAAAGAAGAAAAGATTAAGGAAAAACTATCCCAACTAGAACAACTATATGCTACTCAAGAAGCAATATCTAAACAACAATTTAGGGATAATATGGTTCAACTAAGGGAAAAGAACACTAAACTTTTCCGTACTAAAACTATGAAAAGAAGAAAATGAAAAAATATAGAATGCATTAGAAAAAGTAATAATGATTTAAACTTTAAAAGACCCGAAATCCAAGAGGCTTTGCTTGAATATCATTCTAACTTATTCTCTAATTCTTCTCATCCTCCACTACCAACACCCAACATTTTTTCTAGTATTTCCCCTTGCATTTCTCTAGATGACAATACTCTCCTTAATGATGTTCCTTCCTGTGATGAAATTTGGTATGTGGTTAAAAAAATTAAACCAAATAAATCAGGAGGACCAAATGGCTTCCCAGCTAGCTTCTTCAAGCTAAATTTGGAAACAGTTGGAGAACAGGTCACTTCCTCTATACAACATTTCTTCTCTAGTGGCTCTTTGCACCCTGATTTCAATAAAACATTTCTTTTCCTTATTCCTAAGAGTAGATATCCAAAAGATCCTAGTGGATTCAGACCAATAGGTTTGTGTAATACTATTTATAAAATTATAACTAAAATTTTGGCCAATAAGATAAAACCTTTGCTTAATAAATTTATGTCCCCATTTCAAGCAGACAAATGTCTGACAATGTTATTATTGCTCAAGAAATCATCCATTCTTTTAAGAAAAAGAAACTGAAGCATACTGGAATGGGGATTAAAATCGATATGTCCAAGGCTTTTGATAGAGTTGATTGGAACTTCCTTATCAATGCTATGAAAGCATTTGTTTTTGATGCTTGTTTCTGCAACTTAATTCTTCAATGTTAACAGTCTTGTTAAACGGTTGCCCTGGTAACTATTTTAAGCCTACTAGAGGTCTTAGACAAGGAGATCCTCTTTATCCTTATCTTTTTATTATTTTTATGAAAATATTCTCGAGGCTTCTTCTTTCTTGTGAAGAGGAGAAACTAATTCATAGAGTGCAAATCACTCCAAAAAATATCCCTATCTCTCATCTGTTTTTTGCATATGATTGCCTGCTCTTCATTAGAGCTGATCTTAAGGAGAGTCATAATATCCTTTCTCTTATCGAATCTTTTGGTAAAGCATCAGGACAAATGATAAACTTTGAAAAATATGGAGTGTTCTTCAGTAAAAAAGTTCAACCTAAACACCAGAGAATGATTAGTAAACTCCTTAAGATAAAGAAAATTGACCCAAAAGACACATACCTAGGAACACCCTTTTTCATTAGTAGAGCCAAGATACAACTTTTTGATTCAATAGTGGAAAAGATGGAACAAAAAATCCAAAGATGGATGGGAAACACTCTGTCACAGGCTAGTAAAATGGTCTTAAATAAAGCAAACCTTAGCTAGTATGGCAAGTTTTCAAATGAGTTGCCTAAGAAGATTACTAAGAAAATAGATGCATTGCAGAGGGACTTCTGGTGGGGAAAAGAGACTAATTACAAAGGATACAATCCTAAATCTTATTCTTGTTTATGTAAACCTTTGAAAAAGGGGGGATTAGGATTTAGAAATGCAAGCAAATTTAATTTAGCAATGATTACTAAGTTAGCTTGGAGATTATTGATTGAACCAAAAGCCTTGTGGGTGTCACAACTAAAACCTAGATACTTTAGACATATATCAGTCTTTAGAGCTAAAACTCCTTCTAATAGCTCTTGGATCTGGAAGTGCATAAGTTAAGGAATTGAGTTAGTGGAACAAAATAGTATATGGGAAATAGGAGATGGACATAGTGTGAATATCTGGGAGGATAACTGGATACCAAATTCAGATCACAACCTTGGTAGATTTAAGACTAACTCAAACTCTAAGTTGACTCTTGTGAAAGACCTTATGGTGTCTGGTTCATTGGAATGGAATACCAGGATCATTGCTGAACTATTCCCAGCTGATATAGCTAGGAAAATTTGTAACATTAGAATTGCCAGGGGTAAGTCTGATACCATAATATGGTTACCAACAAAATCTGGAACTTTTACTGTTAAGTCCATGTACAATAAACCCAATAATAAAACTGTGAATCATTATAATTTAGGACAACCAGTCTCATTTTGGAAAAAGTTATGGAACTTAAAAGTGTCTGAGAGAATAAAAAAATTTGCTTGGAAATGTTTACACAATGCACTTTCCACAAACTTGAAGTTATCCAAATATATGGAGGATGTAAGTCCAAAATGCTCATTTCGATGTAATGAAGCTGAATCTATAGAACATCTTCTGATTTTTCGTCCTTCTGCTAAACCTGTTTGGGCTACAAAGACAAGCCCTGCTGAGCCTTGTTCTGATAGTATTACAACCTTTATAGACATTTGTAAAGATTGGATGGGGAAAAACAAACCAAACCTTTTTTATAGAATTAGTATTGACAAAAGCTTGGTTTATATGGAAGGAAAGATGCAACAAAGTTTTTGAAAAGACTTAGCAATCCAGTGCAACAAAGAAGCCAAAACTTATAGACATGTCATGAATTAGAGGAATATACCTCCTTCTTGTATTAACTATGCTCTATAAGTAGATAAATCAAATGCTAGGATGGAAACTATCATCACTACATTTGATGGCTCTACTCACCAGGATGTAAGGGTTACTAACTCCTAAATTTAGTCTTCTGAATGCACTTTCTTACAACAAAAACAAAAAGCAAAATGTCAGAAATTAGGTTGAGAGAATTGTTCATAAGTGTAATTCATTCAAATCATTTTTCTAGAAAATGTGATTGCAGTCGTACCAGAATACTTTATAAAAGGGTGCTTTGGTATACCTTAAAGAGTAATCTTTGGACTTCCAAAAGAAGAATTTAACAGGGGTGTATTGGATCCTGATTTATTTGGATTTATATGGATATAAGCTTTACCTGAATCTGGTGGATATGTATGGTTTTTTAATGAATCTTTCAGATTCTTAAGGATATATATTTTCAGATGATAATGGATTATAACTTGGATTAATTTAGATTTATAAAGATTGAAATAAATTTCTAACACCAAATATCTTAAGAAAAATGAGCAATTAATAATTAAGAAAAGTTCAACATACCCAAATAAATAAATAAAATAAAATAAAATCCTTATTACTCTTAATTAATTATAATTTAAAGTTCATCCATGTAAGTAAAATTACCTCATGATTCATTGTTATTTCCTTCACCAGTTTCATCTTTCCACATTTCAGCAGCTATAGTTGATCGTCATTTATTTGCATCTGCACGCTGACGTTGTTGACTTTGAATAGTTGGATCCAAATCTTCATCATCATCATCATCCGAAGACGAAGAATCATCATCCTCTTCAGGTGGAAATTCATCTGATCGACATTCTTTTCGAAGAAAATTATGCATCCCAACACAAGCTAATACAATATGTGCTTGTGTCTCATATGGAAATGGAGGTGCCGATTTAAAGATAGTGAAACGAGATTTAAATATACCAAATATTCGTTCAACTACATTTCTTAATGAAGCATGGCGAAGATTGAACAACTCATTGGCAGTTTCAGGATGACGACCTTCGTTTACTCTTTGCAACCTCTTGTTGTTCTTCCCCCATATCAGACATTTCTAGTTACGTATTTTCAAGTACATACATATTGGGTACAGTAAGGTTAGAGGTTCAAGCAAAACGTGTCTTATGATTGTTAAATAACGTTAGCACTATAAATATAAAAATTAATCTAAAAAACAATACATTTTCACGTAATAAAAAATCTGTCTCTTGTTCCTGAAACAAAAACAAATAAACAAAAAGCTCATCAAAATAATGGCGACGAATACCCGATCAATCACAGTAGCAAATGGGTTTGTTGCCATCGTATCAGAATCACTTGCAAAAGTGATGATCATCTTGTACATACATCACATCAGTAATTAAAGAAATAAGAAAAATCATTTTCCATAATAACTTCTTTTAACAAGTTAGTAGAATGACAATGGAATAAATAATAAACTGATAATCAAACAGGAAAAAAAATGATATTGAATTTGAGAAATACATACGTCTTTGTACCTTGTCTTGCTTATTAGGGAGATGGAGGATCCATTTTGTTTACGGTGATGAAGAAAAAACACTCGCATATATATATATATATATCAATATATGACTACCGTGAGTATCCATGAAAATCTCATGGTCTTGGTCGAGATTGGTAGAGGATAATTTTATATATATTTTGCCTAAACGTATCCTAGAAAATCCTAATATATCTTGAATTATTTACAATCCAAAGATATCTGATCCTAATCGAATACCTAAGATATTTAGAGAATCTAAAATAATCCTAATTGAATACCTAGGATATTTAAGGAATCTGAAATAATCCTAATTGAATACCTCGGAGTTTTGAGGATATTTAGTTATCCAAATAAATCCGGATCCAATACACCCCTGTAAAATTAGGTTGAGACTCTAGAAGTAAGAAGTGTTTTATAAAACAAAAAATTTACTTCTGACTTTTGGATCAGATTTCTATTTTAGTATATCCACACACTCTTTTAAAGGAGATGCTTCGCCTTAAATTTATTTAAATTTTTTCGACGCGAAATCATTATCTTAACCGAGTCTCAAATTTAATTATTGATAATGAACGGTTGATTTTTTACATATAATAGGCACAATAAAATTCATTTTTTTCAGCGGAAAAATTGAATGTATTTTGAAATCGCATTTTCAATCATGTCGGTGATCGAATTTTATTTTTATCGTTTGACCTCTTTTTTCCAACTCTTTCACCTAGATGAAGTTTTTTTGAACATCACAAAATAAGACTCTTACAAATTTTTGGTAATTCCTACTCCCCACTTCCCAAGACTTGCAAAAATCTACTTAGGTTAAATCCTATGGGCTAGATTGAGCTGCTAGATTGGCCAAAAAGTGTTGCAAATCAAAAAATAAGTGTGGAAAAAAAGTTAACACTTGTACATGCTACTTCTCTCCTAGCATTTGCTCGCAGTTCAACTAGCAGCTAGTTTCAAAAGCTGAATCGTTCACCGCTCAAAAAGTAACCAAAACGCTGAACCATTCAGTGCTGAGAGAAAATTTTCTGATCTAACGGCTGAGATTTAAAAGCGCTGAACCAAACAGCGCTCAGCGCTAGATGGTGGGCTCGCTGACGTGGTTTTCTAATCTAGCTGCTAAATTAGCCATCTCATAGGACTTAGGAAGTTGTCCTAGATGACGTGGATGGCCAATCTAGCAGCTAGATATCTAGTCCATAGGACTTAGCCTTAATATGTCTATCGGATTTGGTGGTGTTCAAAAAAAATCAATATATGCAAAAAAAAAAAAATCTTTATGGACCCAGGCTAGGAAACAAACAATATTAAAACAACCATTCACGTGTTTTCTTGTTGAATACCGTGGAACCCACTTCTCCCGATGGGTTCATCATCACTATGGATTGCGGTAATATTGTTTTAGAGGTTTTTTTTTTGTTTTCCGTCTAAAACTACCTCGCGTTTTTAGGGGCCACTCAAAAGGATTTAGGGGCCAACAATAAAACCAAAAAGGTCACCCAAAGGGAAAATGTATCCAGCCCTTATCTCGCGTAATTCGTAATGGCAAAATTACCCTTATATACTCGGAGGATATGATAACATTTTTATCCTCCAATTTCAATCGGAAGCCAAAATGTTACCCAGACTTCCGATTGTAGTCAGTGCAGTATTAGAATGATTTCTGTTTCATTTTTTCCATTTCTTTTTCATTTTTGAGTTGTTAGAGTTATAGAGAAGAAGGTGAAGGAAAAAAAGGGAAAACCCATTTTATCACTACAAAAATGGATGGATATGAAGAAGAAGGTGAGAATCATGGCGAAGACGATTTGGGGTATATGTTGAATGATCCAAACTTTTGTGGAGAGAAAAACCTAGACGACCCTTTCATGGAAGAAAATGGAGAATCGCCTGATATTGAAGCTAATGATGCATGTAAAACACAGGTATTGTGTTAAGAAACTCAAATACTCTATTTGCATGCGTTTGTGTGCTTTTGTAAACAAGAAAAACCGATTATTGCATGCATTGAATGCCATGAACTACCCAGATTCGGTAGATAATTTCTCGAATAAACTTACAAATATAACATACAGAGTACCAAATATGTATATTCGGTAGTTCCAAGATAGTAGTTTACTGCCGAATAGGAGAAAAAACCCCAAACTGGTTTTCCAAAAAAATCTACATTCGGTAGTTATGTAGAGTTAGGGCTGTTCATGGTCGGTTTTGGTTCGGTTTCTAGCCAAACCAAAACCGAAACCAATACTATCGGTTTCTAAAAATCTAAACCAAACCAATCCATTAATCATCGGTTCGGTTTCCAAATGGTTCCAACCGGTTTCGGTTTGTCCCAGTGGTTTTTGGTTAACCAATAATTATGTCAAACCAAAAAAAAAAATTACACAAATTTACCGGAAAAAAAAATCGTAGCTGCAGATAGTATTGCTTTACAAAAATTTACAAACAAAAAATAAATAAAAAGAATATCAAGAATAGTTAAAGCTTACTCTAAATCTAGAGATCAAAAGAAGATATATAATATATCTTAATTTAGTTAATGACAAACAAAAAAGAAGGAAGACGGAAAGAAGAAAGTCGAGTAGCAACACTGGCAGCTGTAGTTGGGGGTGGAGAAGGGAGGCGACTGAGAGAATGAGAAAGAGAAAGAGGGAGAGTATCATAATGAAATATTAGATTTAGGGTTTCTATTTATCCTCTAAATCAATGGGTAGAATCTAATACTTGTAAATCAACTGTAGAAACTAAGTTTAAAAATCAATCGGTTTTCCAATGGTTTTTGGTTCGATTTTAGAGGTCAAACCAAACCAAAACCAACACTATCGGTTTTCCACTTTCTACACCATAACCAATCCATTAGTAAATGGTTCGGTTTGGTTTCTTCCTAATTGGTCTGGTTCGGTCCGGTTCCAGCGAAAAACCGAAACCATGTTCAGCCCTATGTAGAGTTATTTACCCCCGAATGGCCCCAAAAACGAATTCCTCAAAAAATTTCAAAACTCAGTATTCTTATCCTTTACAATCGGTAATAGTTTAACATTATTTGACTGCCGAATATAACAGTGGCCTCAAAATAAAATTTCTGAAAACTTGAAAATCAGATGTTTATCGATTAAAGTTATCTCCCGGTTATTTGTATTCGGCTGTTTTACTATATATTTTAGCTTCCGATTATATCATTTTTGCACTCAGTAAACTGTGTACATTCATTTGCATAAATCGGGTGTTTTGGGTAACCGATAGGATTCCGAATATAGTATATTCAGCAGTTTGACTTATTTAATAACCTCCGATTATTGTATAATAATTTTTTGCTTTCATATGCAGGCCGTTGAAGAGTTTGTTGATGATTTCTATTTGAGGCCCAACACTTCCCTATACTATGCAAACGATTTGGTATACTCATTACTACTTCTTCTTTTTTCAAAATTTATATGTTAAATGGTTATGCTTATTAGATTTGTTTTGTTTTATGCACGTTTAGACATTTGGAAGTAAGAAGGAGGCAAAGGAATGGCTTATGAACAAGGCAAAAGATAACATGTGCGTGGTAGTTCAAAATAATCATGTTAGTGACACTCGATTTGAAATGATTTGTGAGCGAGGTGGGACGCAAAAGAGTCACGAGGGAAAGAATAGTAAGTACGTACGGAAGACGAATAGGAAATACCGAAGCAATACCAAGAAGATAGGATGCCCATTTAAGATTGTCTTCTATAAGCCCGATGGTATTAAAGGTAAAGAGTATAAAATGTATAAAGTTGATAACGGTTGTCACAACCATGATGATCCGTTGGATTTAATTGGACATGTAATGGTTGCCAAGTTAAAACAACATCAAATGCAGATGGTGAGGTCTATGTTGATCCAAAAAGCGAGTGCGATCATAAGTAAAATAAAGGCGGACGACCCCGACAACTTGTCTTCTTTGTCTACAATTAAGTAGGAGCTACGATCAAAAGGACTGAATGGGATGGTAGAACGGTCATGCAACAATCAGAGTGGTTAGCGGAGTTACACGGCTACACCTTGAGAAGGGAAGAAAAGGATGGTATAGTGGTTCGTATTTTCTTGACACATCCCGAAATGATCCAATTGGCTCAATGCTTTCATCAAATTTTGTTGATAGATGCTACTTATAAGACAAACAAGTATAACATGCCGTTTTTGAACATTGCTTTCCATACTTCGGACAAAAACACGTTTATGATTGCATGGGGTTTAATGGATCATGAGAACAATGTGAGTTTCATTTGGATGTTGGAGACGTTGAGGTCCATTTATAACGGTGATAATTTTCCAAGGGTTATTGTAACGGATAACGATCAAGCCTTAATGCATGCAATAGCGGTAGTGTTTTCGGAAGCCCAAAACTTGCAATGTATGTGGCACATTCAATGAAATCTCAAAACCAATTGCCATCATCATTTCCAAGCTAAAAGACCAAGGAAGGGTACCAAGAGGTCAAAGGAAGAGGATGAGCGCATTAGTAAATTAACCGTGGAAGAACGTAAGGAAGAGGATAGGTTATTTGAAGAAAAGTGGAAGGAGGATGGAATTATTTGGAAAATGTTCATGAAAGCATGGGACAAAATCGTTTGGTCGATGACCGAGGAAATTTACGAATGTAACTTGAAGAAATTTGAGGATGAATACGGCACGGACTACCCAAAACCGGTTGAGTATTGTAAAAAACAATGGTTAACGATTAAGGAGAGGTTTGTGTTTGCATGGACATATGAATATCGTAATTTCAAGAACGAGGCGACAAGCATTGCGGAGGGGTCTCATGGTCGACTAAAGAAAATACTAATTGGTAGTCAAAATGGAGTTGTGTCGATCCAAGAAGTATTCCATGAATTCACCAATCGTGATCTCGTAAAGATTAGGAAATGTATGCAATTTAGTGTACACCAATTCCCGATGGAACATATTAAGGAAAAATTGCTTCTAAAGGGAGTTGTTCATAAAGTTTCAAGATGGGCAATAAATCGCATGATAAAACAATTGAAGTTATATAAAACTTATGATGAAGAGAATACGGTTTGTGTTTGCAAGGATATGATAGGTATTGGACTCCCGTGTCGTCATAAGTTGGGTAGTTATGTTGAAGTGATTGACATCAATGATATTCATCCATTTTGGAAGCAATTAAATTTCACTCCGAACACCCCGGTAGTTGATGGTCCGTCTTTCTTGGAGTCGGAATTGTGTGCACGAATAGCCGAGCGTTACGCTACATCAAACGACACCAAAAAGCAAATATTGATGCATAATTTGGAGGAAGCCCTTCACCCTTGTTTAAGGGAGGTTGATGAACCTATTAAGTAAAAGAAAACCGGTAGGCCGAAAACCAAAGTGTCGAGGACCATCCAAAGAAAAGAGTTGAAGGAGTATTTGTCTAATAAAAGAATATTGTCTAGGCACGAGCGTTCGGAAGCCGAATTTGAAGATGAGCCGGAAACTAAGAAAAGAGGTCGTCCAAGAAATGATCAAAGTGGACCAACCACCCGACAAGTAAGGCTAAAGATCTCTACAGAGCCTTCTCAAGTAAGTCAACCCAATGTTGTCGAAGAAGTTTTTGAGCAAATGAACGCCTCGCAACAAACCCAACCAATGGAAATTCTTACTATAGAAAAGGACAAAGGTACTCTTCATTGCCCTAGAGATCTTAATGGAAGACAAAATCGATCCACATATACAATATACAAAGAGTATTTGGAACAACTCCCTCCACTTATCATTCCATTTGTTTTGTCGATTGACGAGGTTGATGGGGATGGAAATTGTGGGTTTCACGTTGCTACGGAACAAATGGGTTACTTTAGAGAGGCGGACATCGAAGATGTCACCCAATTCCAATATTTAAGAAATAAGATGGCGGTACAACTAGTGAAGGACAAGGGTTTTTATATGGAGATGATGAGGCGGGGAGATAGATACGACAAAGAACAAGATTTCAAAGACTTAGTTGCGCGTGTGAAGTGCCGAAAGGGATTGAAGACAATCGGATCCAAGTATTGGATGACAATGCCTAAATTTGGATATCTCCTAGCGGACGTTTTGAATTGCGTGGTACATTTCTTTGTTCCTCCTATGTATGGACTTAGCATGATGTTTGCACCCACAAGAACGCTTGCGACGAGTCGGTTAAACATAGAAGAATCGTAGTGGCATTTGTGAATGAAATGCATTTTATCGGTTTAAGAGTAAAGAAAGATTGTTCGTCACCTCCGTTGAGTAAGTGGCACGATTACTTCCCGATGAACCATTGCAAGGATTGGGTGAAACAATATGAGTCCAACATGGTTGATTGGGATCGCGTTATGGACAACAACTTTCCCGCTGAGTTACTCGAATTGATCCCCTCGGATGATGACGATGTTTGATCGTTTTTTTTTCGAACATGTAATTTGTACAAGTTTTTTGGAAACTTTTTTGTGAAGATATATGATTTAATCGGTCGCAAAAAATACAATGTTGTCTCCCGAATGCAGGAATCGGGCTCTTTGATACACGTTTTGATTCCGAATATTATAATCGGTTGGTAATGATACACGTTTTGATTCTGAATATTATAATCGGTAGAACTCTTAAATATCTATCTACCGATTTGGTGGGTATTTCGAGGCACGGCTATAATTTTTTTTGAAACTATGTAATCGGAACAACAGTATTATAACACTTCAATCCGATTAATCATATTCGGGAATTCCATATTTTATCAAACCGCCGATTAATATTAAAAATTTGAATTTACAGCACTCAAACATCACATGTTATTCTTTTTTCCCAGTCCGAGATGCAACAATCAACGCGGCTTCGAAATGTAGAAACGACTCTCCTCTCCACTTGGAATAAGCATCTTGTGCCGCAAACCTGTAGTCTCTGTGCCTAGCAAGAATACGGTTGTACTAGGTGCACAATTTTATAACATGGTGCACCCTTGAAGAAACATGTGATGGTTCATAATTGTGGCGTGGCTTCTTGTACTTACCAACAAAAGGACCCAATGAAACTTTAATCCAAAATATACGATCGTCCTGCTGTTCTTTGGGTAGATCTTTCACAATGTAATAAATTTTTATCCATTCGGTCTCTTCCTCAACTTGTTTTAATCTTTCTCTTTGATGGAATTGTTCTTGACCTCACTTCTTAGCCTTGATTTCCTCTTCCTCCTCCTTCGTTGCCACTAACGATGGTTTAATTTTTTTGGTTGTTTGTTCCTTTTTTGTATTTCTTCTTCCATTGCTGCAATTGATGTAGTTGTTCGCTTGCATCTTCGAAGTATGTTGTCGATTGATGATGGACTTGCCATTGAAAAGGTTTTTCATTCTGATTTTTTACTCAATAATAACTGAGAGGGGTTACCCTCCTTATATAGATTAGAGTTCCAACGGCTCTAATTTCTGAAAATATGGCCGTTGAGGTTTCGTATCAATGATGCACTACAATCGGTTGCTAACGATACACGTATTTCCTCCGAAAAGGACATTCGGTAGCGAACTTAAATTTTATCTACCGATTAGGTTGGTATTTCTAAACACGACTATATTATTCGGAGGCTAATTTTTTTTTGTAAAGTCCCGAATGTACGATGGCCCAAAAATCAGAATTTGGGAAAAAATGATACTTTTCAAATTTTGAACTTGCAATAATCGGAAGTCAACTCAGTTACCCAAACTTCCGAATATGGGTTGTCTAACCTTCTATATTGGGCCTTGGAACCACCTAGATCCATGGCATGGTTTGTTTTGAACTTGTAATATTCGGAGGATAATTTTTTTTTGTAAAGTCCCGAATGTACGATGGCCCAAAAATCATAATTTGGGAAAAACTGATACTTTTCAAATTTTGAACTTGCAATAATCGGAAGTCAACTCAGTTACCCAAACTTCCGAATATGGGTTGTCTAACCTTCTATATTGGCCCTTGGAACCACTTAGAGCCATGGCATGGTTTGTTTTGAACTTGTAATATTCGGGAGATAATTTTTTTTTGTAAAGTCCCGAATGTACGATGGCGCAAAAATCAGAATTTGGGAAAAACTGATACTTTTCAAATTTTGAACTTGCAATAATCAGACGTCAACTCAGTTACCCAAACTTCCGAATATGGGTTGTCTAACCTTCTATATTGTCCCTTGTAAAGTCCCGAATGTACAACACAAATCATTGTCATTTATCTGCTCTTCTTTACTTTACGACCGCGACTACCTCCCAGTCCTGCACGACCACGGGTTTGAGCACCTTCAGTTGGAGCACCTTCATCGCTCGATAACCAAAGGATGTGATACGTTGTTATACCAACTCATATAGTCTGGAGAATTTTCATCACCTCGGGTGGTTCGTCTACCAGTGTCGATAATGAAGTCATTCCTCTTATCCCAGTTATCAAGAACAGTAGGTGGGCATGTGTGAACAATCGTGAGATTGTCACCACTAGAAGAGCACAACTCCAACTCCAATTTGTAGTAATCCCCAATTTCCTCCACAGGTTGATGTTGTATATACCCGTGTTGTCGCATCACCCTAGAGGGGTTATACATCACATATCATGTGGGGTGCCACAATGGTACAAAATAAAGGGACAAGTCCGACGAACATTTATATGCCCACTGGCTCGATCTTCCTTGTATGGATCAAAGCATACGTCCGAGGCCTTCAATTGGTCCAAAATCTCCCTCATGCGAATCAACTGCTGCTCTTTTGTCCTAGAACGGTTGTCTTCAAATATATACTTTGTTCCTCTAGGAGTACCTTTGCACCACCCCGGGTTCTCTCCGGCCAACTTCAGGATAGGGAAATGGTCATAGATCCATGGCTATATATATAAGAAACCAAGTTTTAGTAAATAGATTGTGTATATTCGGTAGTAATTTCCAAACATTATTTCCGATTATATATAATCAGAAACAAAACGAAGTACCTATCCACCGAATAACCAACATTCGGAAATAGATATGGATCATTTCCTAACGAATATGCGTCATTTGGAGTTCAGTAACCTATAGTTTATCAGGCCTGTATATTCGGTTCTAATATCAAAAGTATATTTCCGATTATATATAATCGGAAAACAAAATAAGTACCTAGCCACCGAATAACCAACATTCGGAACAAGATATGGATCATTTCGTACCGAATATGCGTCATTTGGAGTTCAGTAACCTATAATACTTTGGCCTATATATTCGGCAGTAACTCACCAAGACTAAACTCCGATTCTAAACAATCGGAAGTAAAACTAAGTAACATGTTCCCGAATATGCATAGTTTGGAGTTATGAATATGCATCATATGTATTGTCTACCGAATAACTATAGAGTGAGTTAAAGAGTTAAAGAAAAACCCTGCAATAGAGCCACGTTCCCGGCAACTTGGCAGGTTCCTAGCCTCGAAGCCTTTCTCAACTCTTCCATCAAGAATTCTAGGCATGCCGTTCCCCAAGAATAGTCACCGACTTCATGGAGAGGATCCAAAAGTTGTATAAGGTTGGCGTCGATCCGGTTTCCAGAAGTATTGGGGAATATGACACATCCCAATACACAAAGGAGATATGCGGTGGCAGCGTGGTTCACTTGCTCATCCGTTAACGTTCCATTCTTTTCCTTCTCCAAGGTGCCTCGGAACATATTCATCAAAGCTGTAATGTTGATCTGTCTTGTTCTGTAACTTGCATGCCTCCTAAACTCTGTTGTTGTTGTCTCTTCATCCCAACCTAAGCACTTTTTAGTGAGAGCATAAAGTTGTGCCCAACTTAACTGCTTTGTGTAGTTAAACTTCACAGTTGTGCCTTGGTCGGGAAGGTTAAGAATCTGCACAACATCATCCGGGGTAATCGTCATCTCCCCAAACGACATATGGAAAGTATCGGTCTCAGGATACATTCTCTCCACGAACGCCGATATGGCCACACGATCATGTTCCAACAATGAATTCTCGGCGGCATTAACTAACCCCGAGTTGGCAACAATTGACTTGAACCTTTCACATTCACCGGATAAAGGCCACACAAGCATTTTTGTTGGTGCGGCGGTAGGTTTGAGTAGACGGACCGCATCTTGATGATCCTATTAAAGTACATAAAAAAATCCTTAATACAAATATTACGATATAACACATAGACAATACATTAATAAAAAATAGTAATTTTATTACCTCGGTTTCGTATATTTCTCTGGCCCATGAGTCTTTGTATCCAAATAGCAATTTTCCTCCATCCGCCGGTAGCCCAAGGATTGTGCCTGCTGGAATACCCTTCTTCTTCAAGTGCTGAGGGACAAGATGTGATGCTTTCTTAGCAATATCCTTCTTTACACCATCTTTTCCTTTTTTGGCTTTTTGGGTACCACTTGGTTGTCCTTCTTATTCTACTCTTGGCACTGGATCAACTGATTCAATTTCATGGTGGGGTGTAACTTGTGGAGCAGTTGGTTCTGCACTTTGTTGAGCGGCTTGTTCAACACTTGGTTGCACCCCTTGTTCACTGCCTTGTTGTTCTACACTTTGTTCAGCACTTGGTTGCACTCCTTGTTGACTGCTTTGTTCTTGTAAGCTTTGTTGAGCACTTGAATTATCTTTGGCACTCCTTTCCCTCCTAGCACTAGCTGTCACTTTCTTCCTCCTTTCTCGACTTTGTCTAAACAACAAAGAAAGGAACAATATTTACAAACTATACAATCGGAAGACAAAGGATGGAAATATAACCTGAATGTACACATTCGGACGTAAGAAGACCCATACAGTTCCCGAATACAAAACAATCGAAAGCTAACTAAACATATTTACAACCGAATATGCATCAATTGGAGTTCAGAAGCTCCAAATTTTTCATCCTACACAATCGGAAGACAAAGTACACAACTATAACCCGAATGAACAAATTAGGAAGTAAGAAGACACATATTTTTCCCGAATGAAAAACAATCGGAATATATTTAAACATGTTTACAACCGAATATTCATCAACTGGAGTTCAGAAACTCTAAAATTTTATCCTACACAAGCGGAGGTATAAAACATTATATTGTCTTCCGAATAAATACTGGCCCCAAAATGAGATTTTTCCTATATCAGAAATTTTGAAATTTTTTCAATATATATATATATATATATATTCGGTAGTGATTGTACTTCCGAATACTGTGTGTCTACTTAAATATATTCGGGAGCCAAAAAATTCATTAAACTACCGATTATTACCAGTTTGTATCCAGGAAGATATGGCCAACAATATTCGGCCGATAACCATCAAATATTTCTCCCGAATACAGTCGATATTCTTGAGAAATGAAGAACACGACTACATTCGGAAGTAAATAAGCATGAATATCGCCCGAATCTGGATAAATAATCGAAAACCCTAGAAATTTTTTTCTCGATTCGTCGAATTAAAGCGAAATAAACCCCAAAAACGATAGATTCTTACCTAATTGGGGCCATTTGAAGTTGACGAAGTGTTTGACTATCGGAATCGCCACCACCGACTACATCGACGGGTACTTCTTCTTCGCGTTCTTCGCGTTCTTCTTCATCTGCAGCAACAATTTCTTTATTTCTTGCTAAAATCCCAATCTTTGGATCGATACCCCGAGCAACGTTTTTGGTTCTAGGTCTGTGGGTTTCATTTCCCTTATCCATTGTTTTATAAACGAATCGACGATGTTTTGATTTTACGATTCGCAGCGATGTTTCGGTTTAACACAAGAACGAGGGAAAGTTTTTTTTTCTTCCACAATCGGAAGATAATATGAAACTGGAAGAAGAAGAGTTGAAATGAGTAGAATTTTTTTTGATTTGGTTTTTATACAGTTTTACCAGAAGGACATTTATGTAACTTCAATATAATATAGGGTACCCCTTAACTAGAGTCTTTGACTGGGTATAAATTGATGGCCGCTAAATCCTTTCGGATGGCCCCTAAAAACGCGAGGTAAAACTACTCTTCATGAAACTATTTTGTTTTTGGAATGAGCCTATCTTATTTACAACAAATACAAATGCCGAAAAGATACAACCGAAAATCAAACAAACCAAGACTTCTTCATTAAGATTTTGTTGCTTTCCGTACAATGAATGAACTGCTTTGCTTTGGAACATTTCATTTGGATTGTTCCAATTATTAAATGAGAATTTTCTTTTGAACCAAAAAAAATAAAAAAATAGTAGTAGTAGATTTTGGTCCATGCCAAAAATTTAAGACAGAGTTTCCCAATTGGAAGCTGTGCCAATAAGTCATTAGATACAACTTAATGGCACATAACTCCTTAGGTAGCAGGTACAGTACAGAAATTGACATCATGTACTACTACAGATTGTACTCTGATTTTAAGGCCTAACAACTTTCAGCCTTCCACCATGGCAGAGCTGCCTAAAATGAATCCGAATCAACAACTGCGCGCAGTATCATTTGCACAATCCAGACTTATGTACAATCCAACCAACATACAAACTCAAAATTTATACTGAAATAACAGATATTGATATACTGAATGCGTTCTACGTGTTCTTAAGAAAAAAATAAAACAATAAAATGTATCGAGTTTTCAAAAAAATCTATTTTAATAGTGTTGCCCTAAGAAAAATGTATACCAAGCACTATAAGGGGTTAAAAAAAAATCCAACAGTATCAGTTGAATCAATCAGATACCACCGCACGCACTGCCCAAATATACAAAGAAACACCTAATTACAGTCCCGAATAAAGATGACATTTGTAAAGTAAATGCAGTAAAGAAAACACAGTTATCTTCTGAGATTTAATGACTTGGAATGTCGTGGGTTCGATTTACTCGTTATAACAGATTTGAATTTCAACTAGCTGTTTAACCGCTATGATGTCTATTGGATTCTGAACAACCAAAAGAAGACACCAGCATTTGATCACTTAGAAATACCTATTAAAGTTTTACCATCAGGAATATCAGGGTCAACACTAGCTCCAGACTCAAAGCAAATAGACAAGGTCACACAACACAATAAAAACGATTTCGAACTAGTTTAATAGATATAATAGGAAAGTATATTGGCAGTAATTGATTGCTAAAAGATTTCTGATTTCACTTACCACTATCAGCCGATCAGGCAATTTTGTAGCTTTCACTCATTAGCATTTTGAAACTCCAATACTACTGTAAACTTCTTCATTCGCAGAAACTTTCATGGATCATTCTCTAACAAGACTCTTCCTTAAAGGTCAGTCTAAAGTTACAGGGATTCACTTTTATAAACAATGAGATCATAGAGTCTTCTCAGACAAGGCTATCAGGTTCATCTGAAACAAGAAAACAATATGGAAATAAGAAAAAAAGGAAACAAACCCAGTGACAATTGTAAATGATACATCTCATGAAGGTATAATTCCATCTTATAGAATAGCTTCGTCTATTGCATCATACCAACGACTAAACTGAGTACATAGAGATTCTAACTAATTGTAACATTGACCTTACTGACTCAACTGTTCTTGAATTTTGCATATGCTGGTATGGTAAATATTCGACAATTACACATACATAGTTTTCAACTTGCTATAATAATCACATTGATAACATAGTGCAACAGCAAGCGTGAATATGCCCATTTATTTTACTTTGAACTTGTAAATCTTAAAGCAAGAAATTCGCTAAACACACATGGTTTCAAAGGGGAGCAAACAAGAAAAACCAAAAAATATTTCCGGCACAATCGAAAATCCATAAAAATCGAAAACAAAACCAGACAATGAGCAACCTTGGAGCCTTAAAAATATAGATATAATCACATTACAAGGAAGCTAATGCGAAACTTGGCATGTTCTTCTAAGTCATATAGTACTACCTTGGACAAAACTAGTTTTACATAACTATATAAGCTTCACCATTAGGTGTTCGATCACTACATGCACAACATCTCTATTTTCTTTACCTTCCTTATCTTAAAGAAGAAATGTCACATAAACCAGGACACGATTTTTAAGCCTTAAAAGGCAGGCCACAAATTAGGAGGACTGTAAACACAAACCACGATTGAAATGGACAAAAGGGTAGGAGCTATACGCTCTCAAGTGATGGCAATGTCTCTCATTCAACAGTGTTGGAAACTCACAGAAGTCTAAGTTATGCACCCACTGGATATCCCACCTAGGGGTACCAATAATGGCAGTATAATGAATATGCCTCTAGTTACAGGGTGCATCTTTCAATCCTCTTTTACAATGAAGTTTTTAATCTTATACTTTTTAATGCGTTTGTACATGTTGATGATATCTAAGGTGCCCTTCTAGGTGATCTTTTGTTTCTAGAGCTTAATATCTAAGGAACCACTACAGTAACAGATGATGTCATTGAGATATCCAAAACAAGCAAAGTATTTCACCACAATGTTCCACAATATATGCACTCAAGTTATTCAAAATCAAATCACATGAAGAAAGCGGAAAATGAAAAGGTATGTAAGATAAATAACCTACTAACCCATTTCTATTTGACTAAGTTTTCCTTATTATCTACAGTAGCGTTGTAGTTGCAGACCCAAAAAATATAACAACTATAAACTGAAAAAATAAAAAGAAAGCATAACATGTGATATTTTAAACTTTACCTCAAGTTGTCACTCAAAATTCTTCGGAATCCCCTGTGTAACCCGTTCCTCCAGATAAGTACCAGATTTAAGAGAGACTATGCTCTCTACATAACTCTCACGGTTATTGGCCTTGGTAATATCGCGGACAACGACTGATCTAACTCTTCCCTTTGCTGGATCACATAAAAATAAATGTTTGGGAGAATTATCTACTAGAATTTCCCCATTATCAAAACACCATAGCGGCTTCCAATATGGATATAAGGGCCTTGGTAGTCGAGTTGTGGTTGTGGTATATTTTTTGATCCAAGATTCTTTTACTCCATACTCCTGCATTACCCACACA
This sequence comes from Papaver somniferum, assembly GCF_003573695.1. Classification (NCBI taxonomy): domain Eukaryota; kingdom Viridiplantae; phylum Streptophyta; class Magnoliopsida; order Ranunculales; family Papaveraceae; genus Papaver; species Papaver somniferum. Next base: position 8,424,108 of record NW_020631041.1, read on the forward strand.
TCGATTCTCTCAATTCTCCAAATAAAAGTTATACCAATGCAGTCTCCCCACACTCCCACATTCGCATACATTTCCCCCCGATAACCTCTAGGTGGCATAATATTTTCAGGCAACAGCATATCCGCCATAGTCTCATTGCTAACATCAAAAGAGACAATAACTTCCGACGAGGTTTCTCCAGCGGCAATACTTCCCAACCAATGAAGACAACCATTGAAAAACACACCATGAGATTCTTTACCACCGTTACCAAATGAGTAATTCCTTGTGCCTTGAATACTACTCCATGAATCCATTTTCACCGTATAAACATGACTTTGAAGCAACGAGTTTTTACATAATCCGATATTACTACTAGCTTATAATCATCAATGTTGCTATCATAGCCGAATCCATAGACAGCGTCGTAACTATAATCGGGTTTTTTAAATTCCTTGAATTCTCTTGTTAATGGGTTCAAAATACTAAAATAATCAGTCTCCATAAAATATCCCATTTCATAAGCAGCTCTATCAGTCTTAGAAATCCTTGAGCAAATCAGACCATTCACTGAACCCAGAAATTCAAGATAATTCATTTCCATTGATTCAAATGGGTAATTTATCTGAACAGCTCCATTACATACAACACTTGATAAAGACGATGATGATGATAATGATGATGATGATGATGACGATGAAATTGAAGCATAATCTATAGGGATTGAGTAAATCGTAGGGTGCTTACCTCGCAGGTACTGACTAATCAAAAGTTTAGGGTTGTTAATTTTAGTTTGAACAGTGAGATTGAGATGGTTCTTGATAAAATTAGGTTTAGAAAGTAGATTATAGAAAACCTTACATACACACCTGGATACCAGGATGGAATTTGCTGGTAACTTCAGAAAGATCTCATAATGAACCTCCTCGGGAAGACCTAACAGCAGAGATGTTGATTCTAGTTGCTTGAGATTGGATCTGGTACGGGATGAAATCCTCATGATTTTTACCAGATGTTTTCAAAATGGGACGACGAAGATGAAGTGCTCGTTTTCCAAGAGGGTTACTTACAATTTAACTATGAGTCATGGAGAATACCAGGCTACCATGGTTGGTGGGCCTTCGTAACGGGGCTATTGCCCCCGACAACTTAAGTTGATTTCAGGCCCGTCTAGAGGTAGACCAACTTGCTGCTTCAAAAATCGACTTTCCCACCTGTAGATTAATAGATGTGATCTTTATGGAAGTCATGAATGGTTAAATATTGTTGGTCCCTATTTGGATCAAATTAGACGTTACCGAAAACCGAAAGCAGAGCCTTTTTTCCCAAACAAGTTAGGTAACAGATTTTTATACATGTTTGTCAGAGTTTCGATACAACCCACAGATTTTTGATGCAAATCAGATGTTGCCTCAGTTTTAAACTTCGAGGCGACAAAACGAAGAGAAAAAAAACGCAAGGTAGATATGATATATAATCCCTGGACCATGTCAGTAAACATAGTTTTAGGGTTTCGAAGGGTATCTGTATGGGCCTGGAAATTATTGTTGGGAGATTGGTGATGATAAGAGGATTTTCAAATATGACAAGACATGAGGATATTATGGTTCGCCGTATTACATATCAGTATCGTATCAGTCCTCATAGATACAAATATGATAAAACGGTATAGGTGATACTGACAAAAATTGACCAATAATGGATTTCTGTGTAATTCAGGCATTCTTGGCTTCCATCATATATATTTGAACATGTTAAATGTTCAAATACATATTCGAGTACAATAAATAAGTTAAACAAAGGTGACAAAACTATTGAATCCAAAAAAAATTATAATTTCAATAAGTTATTAAAATAAATACGACTGAACATATTTCATGTCTCCATTATTGGTCATAGAAATAAGGTGAGAATTGAAGATATTAAAGTTTGAGTTAGCATCACCAAAATTTTAATAACTAGTAGATGATTTACATTTCTCTTATAGCTGATATCTCACTTGTAGAGGATGTGAACTAGATGAATCTTCAAAGTATCCTTCTCGTCTATCACGACACACATACATTGGATATTGAGATTGTCAATATACTTTGAACACGTACAATAACTCTTATCTTTTATTGTTCAAAGATATTCCTTAGTACTCAAGGAGATCTTGCGCCGAAATAAATTGAGAATCTTTTAATTAAGGTTTTTTGGTTTTATATACATTAATTACCAGTAATTAATGTGTAGCTCTAGAAAATAAAAATTAGTAATGTGCATTTACTAATTGGAGATTTTTTATTAAGAGGTTTCGAAAATATTGGACAAACATTTATTGGAATTAGGAAAACCAAATTTTGCTATTCATTGCATATCTTGAGAATATATTTTTTTTTGGAAATTCCTTGGTGTCCAAACATCCTTGGTATATAAATACCTAAGTTTCGATTTCTAGCAAACTATCCTAAGATCCATGCAAGCTTCAGTTCTTGTTGTTGCTGGTGGAGCCGTCTAATCGGAGAGGAAAGTATCTTAATAAGGTGAAATCTCTTACGACCGCTCGTTTAAAGACTTTTGTGGGATTGATAGACACATTTTTGTGTCTGATATAATCTCAATTGTATGTATTGTTAGTGCTCGATTTTGTATTTATTTTGGCTTTTTATGTCTTTGTAGGTGTTTTTGGAAAAATAAGATTTTGCGGCGAAATTGGATCGAAAAGTGTTTTTTGCGTTCATGGGAGGAAATTTGCTATTCGGACCCTCACTTTGGATAAGGGGTAACCTAATTACTAAGGGGCATCCCATTTCCAGGCATCTGCTAATCGCACCCCTACTCTGGATAAGGGGCAACCATCTTCAACATTCAAAAAATCAGGTTTTGGCGGGAAAAAAGTGTAGTTAAAGAGCAGTTTTGGCAATCGTGATTTGGAGGAGTTTGAGGTCGATTAAAACTCTGATTTTCATTGGATAGACTCCTTATGGGTCTTGGAATCTTATATGGGTGTTTAAATCGATGAGATTGGGCTCAAACGACGGATTTTTCTCACAACAAGAAAATATGGAAAGTCACATGTGTGACCTGTTTTAGGGAATTTTAGAGTGATTAAAACGATGTGAACCTTCTCAAAGATTTATATCTATCTAAGTAAGAGTTTAGAATAAAAAGGAAAGCTCGGAAACGCGTAGAAATCCTAAAACAATAAATTGTCGCAACTTGGCCGTGAAGAGAAGGAAAGAGATTTTGGAAGATTTGGGAGAGATTTAATCGGTATTGTTGATATAAATAGATGTCATGGGTCATATAGAAGAGGTGTCGAGAGTTTGGGAACCTAAGGAGAGCCAGAGAAGAAGAAATCAGAGCTTTACCAAACTCTGTTTCTCCTGCTGCTGCTGTTGAAGAAGAAGAACAACTGAAGAACGTTAACCCTCGGTAGACAGTCGCAGAAAAGTGTCGCTGTTTAACAGCTGAAGAACATTAAGATGTTCAGGGCAGTCTTATTCTAGGGTTTTAAAATCAGCGACAAAGCAACAGTTTTTCTATAACAGTTCCATTGTAACAGATGTTTTGAAACACCAATACACTGTTGCAAACAGTCTGTGTTATTAATTTTCACTCTTTTAATCATCTTTTGATCAACAAACACATATTTTGAGATCATGATTAATATGAGAAGCTAAACCCCAACACTGGGATGACGGAGGAAGCCATATTTCATACGTGTGGTAATTATATTTAATTTTTTTATGACTTTTTGCATTAATTTAGTCGTTTTATGATTTTTCTTAATTAGTTGTGAAGTCGTATGATGATGTATGCTTGGTCTAAGTGCTTTTGATGCATCATGCTAGTGATTTACAGTTAATCTTTTTAAAATCAACCCTGGCAAAGAATTAGAGTCAATAAACAAGAGCTATAATTGTCTAAGAATTGATTTTTGAACCACATGGTATGAGGTTTGGTGGAATCCTGAGTCTTAGTAATCTCTCGACATTGTGACAAACCTTGTGTATATATTTTCTTTATTTTTATTGTTTTCTATTATTAAGTCTGAAATTGAGTCTACACAAGTCCGAGTTGAACGAACTTTATTTACCACTTAAAAAACTACATCAGGGATCAAGAAGCTCTACGAGTACCGTTGGTGGGAAACTAGATAATTGCTGTGTTATTAGTTTTCGATTGATTTGATTGACTAACGGTTGTTGAAACTTTGATTGCATCTAGTTTGTTTATTCTTGAGTATCTTTTCTTATGATATAAGATTCACACTCAAACTAGATCGAAGTATCGACAAGATCTTTAGAACTGTTTGTAGATCTAAAGACATCTTGTGATAATCCATTGTTAACAGACTCCGTTCTGTTTGTGATTGATCACAAGAGATTAAAGTGGTGTTGTGCAAGTTTTTATTGAAGATCTAAGAAGATTTGAAGACGAAGAAAATTTCTTATTGTTTCTCATATCTTTGTGTGTGCACAAACTTTGATCAGCTGGGATCCAACTAAAATCGGATTTATTCGATTGATTAGTTGCGTGAGATTGACATCGCTTTATAGTTTCTCTTTGAGATGTATATTGATTGATTGAAAATCTAGACTTGACTATTTCGATAGTTTAAGTTTATTAGATTAAACGGAAGAGCCTTTGCGTATGACTTGAGATATATTTATCTTGAAAGAATGGAAAGAGTTGTTACCAAACAGATTTATTGATTCCTTTACTGTTTGGTATACGATCCAAAAGAATTGACCAGTGCGTGCACTCATCGAACTCGGAAGCGCATGGATACTGAGGAAACTAAGTAAACTAGGGGTAGTTGCTTGGTCTCAACTATACGAAGTTGGTATAGATTTTGTATAATGGATTAATTCTGATTGTATTCAATTATGGGTTTGGTCCCGGGGTTTTTCAACATTTGTCGTTTCCTCATTAACAAAATCTTATTGTGTCTTTTACTTTTCTATTTCCGCAATTATAATTGTTTATTATAATTAGAAGTAAGATACACAAACATTAACTCCGATATACTTGATAGTAATCCTATAGAGTTTGTTTAAGTCCGAACGTATTATCAAGTATCACACTTTGGTAGTCGTATTGTCTCGATCTTGTATCCATAGAAAACCACACAAAGTATGAATACCGATTTGTAATATTGTCTTGATTCTGTCCATAGACAATCACTTTCGGTAAGAGGACTTATATTTTTCAATCAAAAGATTGTGGTTTATTTTGGTACCCTCATCTTTTCAACACTTATGATCGGTCGCACCAATTACTAGGATCGGTCACACCGATTACAAGGATTGATCATACCATCACATGGTGATTACTTAGGATCGGTTACACCAATGGTCATACCAAATCATAAGTATAGGTATTATGATTGGTTATACCAAGATACATAACCGAAGTTAAGAACGGTTCTACCATCTCACACATATTGATCATCTAAAGATATGCAATGAGTATCCAGACCAATAAACCTATTCATTTACCTTTCGATTCACGAAACGAGTTCATGAATATACTTCCTTTAAATAAATGTAAACCATTGTTTCCTAAGATGAAATCTTCACCATACACCATACACATAATCATAACAATATATACAAGATTATGTCGATGTCATATCTGCGAAGTTCAAAAGATAAGCGTTATACTTCGTAGTCTAATTCTTTAATACTATGATCATACTATTATGATCATGTCACATCACTAGAGTAATATATACAATATGTATAGTATATACAGCTTCACAGTTATGTTTTCCATATAGCACGACTTGAAAGATACGTTAGGAATGAAAAAGTTCCAGTTAATATTACTAACCTCAATTGGAAGGATGATGTCGTCTTAGTAGTTCGCCACTTCTTCACATTATTCAGGTGTTCAGAGTAATACTTGTATGTCTCAATATTCCTAGACTTTCTAGTCTAGCCTAAATGAAGTTGACTCTAGTATTGGATCAAACGACTTTAGATGAGTTTTGACACTAAAATATAACAACCAAACTGGACATACCAACGCTTGGTGAGTTCAACCGAGCATTCTCTAACGAAGATGTACAGTGCCTCATTTTTATTTGACTTAAAGTGAATACTTAAAAAGTTGACTCGAATCTATTTGTTTTTTCTTTACCCAAAGGAGAGCAATTTATTAAGAAAAAAAAATCAATGTTCCCACGAAGAAGGTCACCATGAAAAGAAACAATGAGCGAAAGCTCAAAACAAAAAAAACACAGTCACCAGATGAATTGTGAAACATAAAAACATAGAAACAACAAAAAAATGAAAACAAACTCAACTAAGTAGTACCCATGACTCAATCCCAGTTATGGAGCAGCATGCTAAAAGAGCAATTTTCAAATATATTAGTACCCAAAGCCCAATTAAAAATAAAATATTTTTCTTCATTAAGAAGCTGTTTATGATTTTTATATTTCCCGTGAAATAATATTTTACTTCGATCATTCAAAACTGTCCATCGAATTGCAAAAAGATATCATATCCCTAATCCTATATTTCCTTGAATAACCTCTCTTTCTACTCCACTCCCATAGAGCAGCTCCGGCGACTTCTCCGAAGACCCAAACTAACTTGAAAGTGTTGAAGAAGAAATTCCACAACTTTATAGTTTCAGCACTATGTAGAAACAACAACTTTCTTGTATAAGATGCAACCATTTATAACAATTGCATTTCTTAAAGTACCATCAAAAGTAGGTGATGCTTTGTCACATAAATTCCAGGTGAAAAAAGTCAAATTTTGAGGGATTCTAGGATTCCAAAAGCTCTTGTGAGAAAGCCTAAGCAAACCACCAATTTTCATCACATTATACCAAGATTTTACTGAGAGAGTAATACCTTGCATCCAAGGGATAAAATCATCACCAAATTCAGTTATAACAGGAATATTTACTAGCTGCAGCAAATGGCTAATCATATTAACTTCTTCTTCTCTAAAAGATCTGGAGAAGTTAAAATCCCAAGCAGAACTACCATTAGAAAATGGGACCATGGAAATTTGGTACTAGCAACGGTTGAAATTTAGATTGACAGGAGATAAGTATGTTGTAATTTAATTGAAAATGGTGATTTTGGTGATTTTGGCATAGAAATATGTAGATACTTCGGATGCCAATTCTTCCATCGTATTATCAGTCGGAAATAAAGCTCAAAAGTAATCCTCCCCCGATTACAATCTTTGAAATAAGCCTGGCTTATTTATAGTAAAAACACAGATGCCAAAAACGCGAGTAGAAGACAAACAAACGGATAAAGACTAACTCCTTCATTAAGATATTTGGTTTGATTTACGTATAATGAATGAATTGCCTGACTGTACAATGTACATAATTAATAGATTTGGTCTATGTTAGGGTTCTAGACCTTGACAATGGAAATAAGCTGCAAAGGAACTTGAAAACAGAGGATAAAGCCCTTTGTTCTGGACCAAACAACCTCTGCTTTGTAGAACAAACTGAATAAACTTCTTAGTATTGATAATTGATAAGTTACAAGCTTAGGATCGAGCTATATATAGCTGAATAAACTTGACAAGCAAGCAAACTAACTAAGGAAACCCTGTAAACTAGGAAACTGATTACTAAATACGTAAGGAAATCAAATACTAGGCTAATAAGCTAACTCTAATAGAGGAAGTAGGAGTTGTCATTGCAACATCCCACCCTGCCTAAAACAAAGCTTGTCCTCAAGCCTCTAACTCTGGAAAGTGCGCAATGTGATCATCAACATCTTCCCATGTCGCATCATTTTTGGAGTGACCCTTCCATTTGATCTACCACTTTGTACCATCTCGGTTTCCCTTCTTATACATCTTCTTGTCTAAAATTTCTTCTGGCTCCCATTTGTCATAGTCAATAATGGTAGGTAATGTAGCTTCAACAGAAGTAGTAGGACCTAAATTCAGTTTTAACCGTGATACATGGAATACTAGATGTATTCTACTAGTGATAGGAAGGTCCAATTTATATGCCACAGTCCCAATCTTCTCAAGAACTTTAAAAGGGCCATAAAACGAGGTTATAGCTTCGAAAAAGACTGACTAGCAACTGTTATCGGTCTGTAAGGCTGAAGACGGAGATAAACAAAATCATTAACTGAAAGCTGACTTTCAGTTCTATGAGAATCAGTGTAATTCTTCATTCGAGCCTGTGCATCAGATAAGTGAGATTTTAGCAGCTTGAGTGTGTGATCTCTGGCACGTAAGTTCAAATCCACATCATTCACAGAGGTTGAACTAGGTAAATAAGATGAAATTGCTGGTGGAGGACGGCTGTAAAGAGCTTCATATGGTGTCATCTTAATTGCAGAGTGGTAGCTGGTGTTATACCACCATTCGGACCATGCTAACCATTTGAACCAATCTTTTGGTTTCTTTCCTGCAAAGCATCGAAGATAACATTCGAGTGTTGATAGATACATTTTTGTGTCCGATTTGTATCGATTCTATATATTGTTAGGGATCCTTTTTGTACTTATTATGGTGTTTTATTTATTTGTAGCTATTTTTAGCCAATAAACATTTTTGGAAAAAATTGGCTCGAAAAGTTGTCGGAAAGCACCCGGAGGACATTTTCTATTCGGACTCTAACTTTGGATAAGGGGTAACCTAATTACTAAGGGGCATCCCATTTCCAGGAAGTTGCTAATCGCACCCCTACCCTGGATAAGGGGCAACCATCTTCAACATTTCAAAAACCAGGTTTTGGCGGGAAAATAGGTGCAGTGAAGAACAGTTTTGGTAATCGTGATTTGGAGGAGTTTGAGGTCGATTAAACCTCTGATTTTCATAGGATAGACTCCTTATGGGTCTAGGAATCTGATATGGATGTTTAAATTGATTAAACTGGGCTCAATCGACGGATTTTTCTCACAACAGAAAATATGAAAAGTCACGTGTGTGACCTGTTTTAGGAATTTTAGAGAGATTAAAGTGTTATAAACTTTCCCAAAGATTTGTATCTATCTAAGGAAGAGTTTAGAATAAAAAGGAAAGCTCAGAAACGCGTAGAAATCCTAAAACAAGAAATTGCCGCAACTTGGCCGTGAAGAGAAAGAAAGAGATTTTGGAAGATTTGGGAGAGATTTAATCGGTATTTTTGATATAAATAGATGTCTTGGGTCATATAGAAGAGGTGTCGAGAGTTTGGGGACCTAAGGAGAGCCATAGAAGAAGAAATCAGATCTTTACCAAACTCTGTTTTTGCTGCTGCTGCTGTTGAAGAGGAAGAACGCGAAGAACATTGACGCAGAGGAGACAGCAGAACAGTGTCGTTGTTTAACAGCTGAAGAACATTAAGCTGTGCAGGGCAGTCGTATTCTAGGGTCTTAAAATCAGCGACGAAGCAACAGTACTTACAACAGTTTTCTGTAACAGTTCCATTGTAACAGCTGTTTTGCAACACCAATACACTGTTGCAAACAGTCTGTGTTATTACTTTTCACTCTTTTAATCATCTTTTGAGCAACAAACACATATTTTGAGATCATGATTAATATGAGGAGCTAAACCCCATTGTTGAGGCGATAGAGGAAGCTATTTTTCCAACAAAAAGTGGTATATTCTATTTTATCTTTTTATGTGCAATAATTATATGATTATTTGCCTTGAACTAGTATTGAATATGATTTTTATTTGAGTGATTGTGATCAACTTTGATGGAGTATGCTTAGTTTTAAGACTTTTGATGCTTCATACTTGGTATTTAAAATTACTACTTTTGAAAATCTACTTGTTGCAATATTTTAGAATCAAATTAAACGAGAAATTTGCATAAATATAAGTATTGGTTTAATCACTTTGAACTTGGAAAATAGTGGAATCTTAGCATCAGTGTTTCTTTTAGTATTGATATCATCTTTGATTGAGTTTGCTATAACTTTTAGTGAGTTTTCTATTTTAATATTAGAATTTAAGTCTAATTAATATCCTTCACAAGTCTGAGAATCGAACCACTTTTACCACTATCTACAAATCACATCAACTTTTGGCGCCGCCGACGCGGACTTGTTTTTAGGGTTTTAGATTTTTTTTTATTATTTTTACTATTTTTGTCTTTTTTTTATGTTTTTGGGTATTTATCTTGTGTCTACAGGTTCTGGATCATAAAGAAAATTGAGCCAAGGAGTTTGGTGATTTCATAAAGACTTGGAGCTAAAGATTAAATCAAAAAGAACAAAAAAGAAGACAATTTTATTTTAGACAATTTATTTTATGGTTTGTTTATTTTATTTTAAAAAAAAAACAAAATTGTATTAGGGTTTATTATTTTTGTAATTTTTCTTTATTTTTTTGGACTTTTGGACTTTGGGACATTATTTTTTTTATCACCCTACGGAAGGGTACTTTAAATATAAACTGTTTGCAGAGAAGGAGGACAATTACGATATTGTCTCTGCACCTTGGGTTCGTACACTAGACATCGGAGTCAGTGGCCCGAGTCGACTACAACCGATTCATCCCCCGTCTGGAACGGGAGGTAAGATTCTAAACACTCGCGAATCCCCTGTCAGCGAGTTACTGGACTCCTTCGTATGCATATATGTTGAGGACTGAATACGGACATTTATTTTTCTAGTAAAGGGCCAGGCCTGGCCATACAAGATAAAGGTTCGGATTTCGTCACCGTTATCTTCTTGCCCTCTTTAGGAACACGTAACCTATGCGAACCTAAGCCTAAATTTTTGACTAGAACGAGACCGATAGGGTAACGAGCTTAACAGGAAAGTCATTCGAAAAATATTGGTTACTCTTTTAAGCATACTTCGAAGTTCTTGACGGTTTCTGTAAGTTGAATACGTGACTGCGCCGCCTTGTAATACCGGTGAGGCCTTGGGTATCAAAGCTCCACCGAGCTTCCCTCGCCTCTATTCAACTTGCGTTAACTCGGATTGATTCCAGAGGGGTTTGCTTAAATTGTAACGAATTCCAGTTCGAAGAATTAGAAGCTGGTGTAGAAACAATCTAAGTGGAGCCATCATGCTTTTTGTTTGCTAGAAATCAATAGGTTTGATTTGGTTGAGTCGGCCTTGATCTGTGTTTGCTTACCCTTCCAATTTAGAAAATTCTATTGTATGTCTGAACGTAAAAGAGACGCACTAGGTAGATTTGTTAAAGAGAAACTTAGTAGTTCGAAGCGTCTCGATTACCTTAATCTAGAAAGTCCGACTTTTGAAGAGTCTGTTTTTGAACGTCCTTTGACTGAGGAGAGAATCCTTGTTGCTCCGATAGCGCCAGAAATGGCAACTTTGAAAGCTTTGTTGAATCCAACTAGGACTACCCATCCTTCGTGTATTAAGTTAGATGAAACAGAGGCACCCTATGAACTGAAACCTGGGACCTTACAGATGCTCCCAATCTTTTTAGGGAAAGAAAATGAAAACCCTTATTACCATGTTAGGGATTATGAGGAAATTTGTAGTACTCTAAGAATTAGAGGCTTAGATGATGATGCTTTGAAACTTAGGTTATTCCAGTTTTCCCTGAAAGATAAGGCCAAGTCGTGGCTTTGTAATGACCCGTCCCTCCACCGATACTGTCCCCACTTAGCCACTGCGGTTATCCGGCAGTGTGGGGTTTTCAACGGGCATCGCTGCGGTAATCCAGCAGTAACTTCCCGGATGGTCACCCATCCCTGGATTGCTCCCGCCCGAGCACGCTTAACTGCAGAGTTTTCTGCCAACTCTGGAGCCAATTGTGCTGAAAAGGCCTCGGTGTTAGGGAAGGACAAATCATTACTTATATTCCATTCGGCCAACCACTGCCGAATATCGGGGTATTACAATACCACCACCTTAAATTGGAGCCGTCCTCGGCTCCAGAATATATTCGCAAGCTCAGATCTCCGACGTTCCCTACCCCTCATGAGAAGCACCTGGAACAACCCCGTCCAGCGTACCTTCTCACCCTCGGCAGGTGAACCATCGTCGGCTCTGATACCATTTGTAATGACCCGTCCCTCCACCGATACTGTCCCCACTTAGTCACTGCGGTTATCCGGCAGTGTGGGGTTTTCAACGGGCATCGCTGCGGTAATCCAGCAGTAACTTCCCGGATGGTCACCCATCCCTGGATTGCTCCCGCCCGAGCACGCTTAACTGCAGAGTTTTCTGCCAACTCTGGAGCCAATTGTGCTGAAAAGGCCTCGGTGTTAGGGAAGGACAAATCATTACTTATATTCCATTCGGCCAACCACTGCCGAATATCGGGGTATTACAATTTGAAAACCCCACATTGCCGGATAACCGCAGTGGCTAAGTGGGGACAGTATCGGTGGAGGGACGGGTCATTACAAATGGTATCAGAGCCAGGTTGGTTCACCTGCCGAGGGTGAGAAGGTACGCTGGACGGGGTTGTTCCAGGTGATTCTCATGAGGGGTAGGGAACATCGGAGATCTGAGCTTGCGAATATATTCTGGAGCCGAGGACGGCTCCAATTTAAGGTGGTGGTATTGTAATACCCCGATATTCGGCAGTGGTTGGCCGAATGGAATATAAGTAATGATTTGTCCTTCCCTAACACCGAGGCCTTTTCAGCACAATTGGCTCCAGAGTTGGCAGAAAACTCTGCAGTTAAGTGTGCTCGGGCGGGACCAATCCATGGATGGGTGACCATCCGGGAAGTTACTGCTGGATTACCGCAGCGATGCCCGTTGAAAACCCCACACTGCCGGATAACCGCAGTGGCTAAGTGGGGACAGTATCGGTGGAGGGACGGGTCATTACAAATGGTATCAGAGCCGACGACGGTTCACCTGCCGAGGGTGGGAAGGCACGCTGGACGGGGTTGTTCCAGGTGCTTCTCATGAGGGGCAGGGAACGTCGAAGATCTGGGCTTGTGAATATATTCTGGAGCCGAGGACGGCTCCAATTTAAGGTGGTGGTATTGTAATACCCCGATATTCGGCAGTGGTTGTCCGAATGGAATATAAGTAATGATTTGTCCTTCCCTAACACCGAGGCCTTTTCAGCACAATTGGCTCCAGAGTTGGCAGAAAACTCTGCAGTTAAGCGTGCTCGGGCGGGAGCAATCCAGGGATGGGTGACCATCCGGGAAGTTACTGCTGGATTACCGCAGCGATGCCCGTTGAAAACCCCACACTGCCGGATAACCGCAGTGGCTAAGTGGGGACAGTATCGGTGGAGGGACGGGTCATTACAAATGGTATCAGAGCCGACGACGGTTCACCTGCCGAGGGTGGGAAGGCACGCTGGACGGGGTTGTTCCAGGTGCTTCTCATGAGGGGCAGGGAACGTCGAAGATCTGGGCTTGTGAATATATTCCGGAGCCGAGGACGGCTCCAATTTAAGGTGGTGGTATTGTAATACCCCAATATTCGGCAGTGGTTGGTCGAATGAAATATAAGTAATGATTTGTCCTTCCCTAACACCGAGGCCTTTTCAGCACAATTGGCTCCAGAGTTGGCAGAAAACTCTGCAGTTAAGCGTGCTAGGGCGGGAGCAATCAAGGGATGGGTGACCATCCGGGAAGTTACTGCTGGATTACCGCAGCGATGCCCGTTGAAAACCCCACACTGCCGGATAACCGCAGTGGCTAAGTGGGGACAGTATCGGTGGAGGGACGGGTCATTACAGGCTGTATAGTTTGGACTCCGAGTCAATTGAGACATATGAACAACTTACATATGCCTTTTTCAATAATTTTTTCCCTAGGCACAAAACATCGTCTATTAGGACGCAAATATGCACATTTTCACAACAAGAGGGAGAATCTTTATATAGGTATTTGGAAAGGTTCAATAATTTATTATCCCAGTGTCCTCATCATGGTTTAGAAAAGGTTAGGCTAGTTCAGATCCTTTATGAGGGTTTAGATTATTCCACAACGACCATGGTTGAGTCTCCATGCACTGGTGGATTTGAAAACCAAACTGTTGATGCGGCGATGAAATTTTTTAATGAAATCGCCGAAAAAACCCAGCAATAGGAAAATAGTAGGGCACCCCAGAAAACAATTCTTTTAAGTAGAGGAAACATTAATAGGGTAGAAGGAGGCTATGAATCAGATGCCAAAATTGCTTCTATAGCAAAAAGGTTAGAAGCCCTAGAAGTGGGCCAGACTAGTGGTAGAGTGGAGCCTTTTTGGGAAGGCCAGAATATTGAAGAGCAGGCCAATGCTCTTTAAAATAACACTAGATTTGATAACCGTCAAAAGATTGACCCATATTCAAAAACCTATAATCCTGGTTGGAGAAACCATCCGAACTTTTCGTGGTCTAAGGGCCAAAGTCAAGGTCAATTTAGTAATTCTAATGCTCCCCCAGGTTTTGGCTATACTAAGAATCCTTCAGGACTAGCTCAGTTTCAGAATCAGTCAGTTAAGAAAATCCTAAGTTTAGAGTAATCTCTCGCCTTGTTAACTCAGCAAACTGCAAAATTCCAATTATCCGTAGAACAAAGTCTACAAGCTAGTAACAGGATAGGACAAGAAAATAGTCAGGCTATTTCCGAGTTAAAAACCCAGGTTGGTCTGATAAGTGATTCTTTGAGAGAAAAAGGTAAGTTTCTTAGTCAAACACAACCCAACCCTAGAGGAGTTCATGAATTAGGTGCAAAACCATCGAATCAATTGAATGTTGTTAGAACCCTTAGAAGTGGTAGAGTTGTAGATAATAAGGTAACCATGCCCGATAGTGAACATACTGTAGTTCACCCCTCAGGATCTCACCTCTCAGAACCAGTAGCTGAAGAGACTGATAAAGTTTCTGATGATGTGAATTCGGTTCCTGAAAGGTCTGATTTTAGGCCTAGAGCCCCATTTCCTCAGCTATTAGTACCAACAAAGAAGGAATCGAACTTTAATGACATAGTGGAGGTTTTTAAGCAAGTTACCATAAACCTTCCCTTATTAGATGCAATTAGGCAAATTCCTGCTTATGCCAAGTTCCTTAAGGATATGTGTACGCGAAAGCGAAAACTTAGCGTCCATAAGAAAGCCTTTTTAGCTAGTCACGTAAGTTCAATCATTCAGAACACCACAACTCCAAAGTACAAAGACCCAGGTTCTCCTACCATTGCTTGCACAATAGGTAACTTCCCGTAGAAAAAGCTTTACTTGACTTAGGAGCCAGTGTGAACTTACTGCCATTCCATGTATACTTACAGCTAGGACTTGGTGAAATGAAACCTACTCAGATGACACTGCAGTTAGCTGATAGGTCTGTTAAAATCCCTCGAGGTGTTATCGAGGATGTTCTTATTGAGGTCGACAAGTTTATTTATCCAGTGGATTTCGTGGTCCTAGATACCCAACCTGTCCCTGACCCAGAGAACCAGATACCGTCGCCCATTTTTAGCTACGTCTAATGCGATCATTAACTGTCGAAATGGTGTGATGAGTTTATCTTTTGGTAATATGACTATGGAGATGAACATTTTTAATGTCAGTAAGCAACCTCATGAGCTAGATGACACATGTGTTGAGGAGGTGAACATGATAGAAGCCTTAGTTCAGGAGTCATTACCAAACATCTTGTCTGAAGACCCATTAGAAAGTTGTCTATCCCATTTTGGTTTAGATTTTGACGACGATAGCACTATTGAACAGGTGAATGCTCTATTAGATTCTACCCCTGTGTTAGACACTGATAGATGGAAAGCTAGGTTCGAACCGTTACCAGTTTCTGAGACTACCCTAATTCCTTCTTTAGAAGAGCCCCCAAAGTTGGACCTTAAACCACTACCCGATACTCTAAAGTATGTGTTTTTAGGCCCATCTGAGACTTTACCTGTGATTGTAGCTTCCAATTTGGATAGTGATCAGGAAAGTAGGCTAGTAAATGTACTTCAAGACAATAAGGAAGCTTTAGGGTGGACTATAGCAGACATTAAGGGTATAAGTCCTACTGTGTGTATGCATCAGATTCATTTAGAGGAAGACTCCAAACCTTCTAGGGAGATGCAACGTCGACTGAACCCTAACATGAAAGAGGTAGTTCGAAAAGAGGTGCTTAAGTTGTTAGATGCGGGTATTATTTACCCAATTTCAGACAGTAAGTGGGTCAGCCCTGTTCAGGTTGTCCCCAAGAAATCAGGTATCACTGTAGTCCAGAATGATAATAATGAATTAATCCCAACCCGAGTGACCACGGGATGGCGTGTGTGTATTGACTATAGGAAATTGAACAAGGTCACAAGGAAGGATCACTTTCCCCTTCCTTTTATCGACCAAATGCTAGAGCGATTAGCTGGACATAGTCACTATTGCTTCTTAGATGGCTACTCCGGTTATAATCAGATCGTTATTGCCCCAGAAGACCAAGAGAAAACCACTTTTACCTGTCCCTTTGGTACCTTTGCGTATAGACGCATGCCTTTCGGGCTATGTAATGCCCCTGCAACTTTTCAGCGTTGTATGATGAGCATATTTTCTGATATGGTAGAACGGTTCTTAGAGGTCTTTATGGATGATTTTTCAGTGTTTGGTTCATCTTTCGATGAGTGCTTGCATCATTTGACATTAGTGTTGACTAGGTGTAAGGAAAAAAATTTATTTGCTTAATTGGGAAAAATGCCATTTCATGGTTAAATCAGGAATTGTGTTAGGGCACATCGTCTCTTCAAAGGGTATAGAGGTAGACAAAGCCAAAGTTGACCTTATTAAGACTTTACAGGTCCCAAAAACCGTAAAAGATATTAGGTCATTCCTAGGGCATGCAGGTTTTTACCGTCGATTCATTAAGGATTTTAGCTTGATTTCTAGACCTCTTTGCAATTTGCTTGCAAAAGATGTTAAGTTTGTCTTTGATGATGCTTGTTTAGAGGCTTTTGAGAAGCTTAAAACTTTACTCACTACTCCCCGATAGTCCAGGCACCTAACTGGAACCTACCCTTTGAGATTATGTGTGATTCTTCAGATTATGCTATAGGCGTCGTTTTAGGACAACGAGAAAACAAATTACTTCATGTGATTTATTATGCTAGCAAAACTCTGAATGATGCCCAAATGAACTACACAACTACCGAGAAGGAACTTTTAGCCATCGTGTTTCCTTGGATAAGTTTAGGTCCTACCTATTAGGTTCTAAGATCATAATCTATACAGATCATGCTGCTTTGAAATACCTTTTATCTAAGAAGGATACCAAACCTAGATTGATTAGATGGATCCTATTGTTACAGGAATTTTCCCCAGACATTAGAGACAAAAAGGGTGCAAAAATGTAGTAGCAGACCACTTGTCTAGGCTAGTTGTTAGTTCCCCTAGTGATTCCCTTCCTATAAGGGATAGCTTTCCTGATGAACAATTGTTCTCTGTTTCCCAATCACCTTGGTATGCAAATATAGTGAATTATCTTGTTACTGGTCGAACCCCTCAACATTGGGGTAAGCAAGATCGTTCTAGGTTTTTAGCCGAGGTTAAGCATTTCTTTTGGGACGATCCTTATCTGTTTAAGTATTGTCCGGACCAGATTATTAGGAGATGTGTATCTGAGAGTGACCAGTCTAGTATTATCTCCTTTTGTCATGAACATGCATGTGGGGGTCATTTTAGTGCTAAGAAGACTGCTGCTAAGATTTTGCAGTGTGGATTTTACTGGCCTTCGTTGTTTAAAGATTCCCATAGTCATTGTGTTTCTTGTGAGCGTTGCCAGAAGTTAGGAACCATTTCCCGTAGAAATATGATGCCTTTGAACCCTATTTTAGTGATTGAGGTCTTTGATGTGTGGGGCATTGATTTTATGGGTCCATTTCCTATTTCGTTTGGTTATCTTTACATACTTGTCGCTGTAGACTATGTGTCTAAGTGGGTTGAGTTCCGTGTAAAGAACGAATGACCACAGGGTCGTAGTCCAGTTTTTGAAAGAGAATATACTTACACGTTTTGGTACGCCGCGAGCTATAATTAGTGATGGAGGTTCACACTTTTGTAATAGACCGTTTGCTCTTTTAATGAAACAATACGGTATTACCCATAAAGTAGCAACCCCATATCACCCTCAGACTAGTGGTCAGGTAGAGGTTTCCAATAGGGAAATTAAACGTATTCTAGAGAAAACAGTTAATCCAAATAGGAAAGACTGGTCGTCGAGGCTTACTGATGCCTTATGGGCTTACCGTACTGCGTTTAAGACACCCATTGGAATGTCACCTTATCGTTTAGTGTTTGGCAAGGCATGTCACCTGCCTGTTGAGTTAGAGCATCGAGCCTATTGGGCTATTAAGAACTTAAATTTTCACTTGACAAGGCAGGAGCTCAAAGAAAGCTCCAGCTCAATGAGTTGGACGAGATTCGTAGAGATGCATACGATAGTGCTAAGGAGTATAAGAACAAAATGAAACTTGTGCATGATAGGAATATTTTACGAAAGTCATTTTCTCCAGGTCAAAAAGTTCTTCTGTATGACACTCGTTTGCATCTATTCCCGGGAAGTTGCGCTCTCGGTGGACCGGTCCTTTTGTGGTCCGTACTGTTTTTCCTCATGGCGCTGTTGAGATTGAGACACCAGATGGTAGTAGTTCTTCGAAGGTTAACGGTCAGCGATTGAAGCCCTTTTTAGAGCCTTTTCCTACAGGTGATGTTGAGGAGGTCCCTCTGGAGGACCCTGTTTACCTTGATTGACCATCGAGGCGATTTTGTATGTTGTATAATATTTTTGTAGGTTTTTGGTTACACTTCACCCAGGTACTATCTTTCCGACTTCTCTCTTTACTATTTCCTCATGTTACTTATATTTTTGGTATTGTTCTTTGATTAGAAACATTGAGGACAATGTTAGATTTAAGTTTGGGGGTGGGGTAGAACTTTTTGTTACCTTTTCGTTGCAATAAATAAACTCCAGAGCCTAGAAATTTATCCCTATTAAGGATGGCACTAACCAATCTAAGTGGATGGAAGCATTTTGGTTGTAGGAGTTGAGGAACCAATCTGACTAGATGGCAACATCTAAAGAGTCTATTCATAAAAGCACAGAGCTCAGGTGTTAGAAATAACATGATAGTTTCACGATATCTTGTTGAGTCCTTTTCACTTATGTTTTTATTTTGTTTTGTTTTTAAACTATGTTTCTCTAAGTGATTAGGTGGGGCTCACGATTCAAGTTGTTACCAATCCTAGGGTGAATTAGAGTGATTGACATACAAAAAAAAAAGAAGAAAAAGAAAAAAAAAGAAAAAAAAAAAGAAAAAAAGAAAAAGAAAAAGAAAAAGAGACCAGACCATCAGACCAACTGGAATAAATTCAATAAAGTCGACCACTGGAACCCTTGTATATGCCAGTTGTGTTGACCTAAAGTTAGGATTATCGACCACTGGTACCCTTGTATATGCCAGTGTGTTGATATTAGTCAGACCGGTATCTCAGTCCATTAGGATAGGTTCATTTTGGCGGAGGCCTTCAGACAGATATGAGAAACACCGTTCACCTAGTAAACATCAAAACCATCTATGTTTTTCTATATCCATCTTCTTGCTCTATCCATGTGATTAGTTTTGACTCCGGATATTGATGTCCATAGTGCGACTATCTGAGTAGAGCTCTGTCACTTCATATGAATTTTAGTATGCTTGAGTGCAAACTCGTGTACAACAATTGGAATTTCGCATCAGGGTACTTCCTCCTGTAGTCAATAAGTATGCCAACCAAGGAGATTCTTTAGTGCCTTCCAAGGTTCTGTGTAGATAGCTAGGGTATGGAGTATAAAGGTTTTGTGGGTATACCTATGGTAAGCCCTTCGGAGACAACACTCCGCCACTAGGGACACCTACGGGTTTAAAGGCTTATTGCATACGCTAAATGCAATCGACGATGCCTGCGACAGTGAGTTAGGATTTTATTTCTATTTTGTTTTTGCTCGAGGACTAGCAAATAATAGGTTTGAGGGTATTTGATAGACACATTTCTGTGTCCGATTTGTCTCGATTATATATATATATATATATATATTTAGGGCTCATTTTTGTACTTATTATGGTGTTTTATTTATTTGTAGGTATTTTTGGCGAGTAAACATTTTTGGAAAAAATTGGCTCGAAAAGTTGTCGGAAAGCACCCGGAGGACACTTGCTATTCGGACCCTCACTTTGGATAAGGGGTAACCTAACTACTAAGGGGCATCCCATTTTCAGGCATCTGCTCATCGCACCCCTACCCTAGATAAGGGGCAACCATCTTCAACATTTCAAAAACCAGGTTTTGGCGGGAAAATAGGTGCAGTGAAGAACAGTTTTGGTAATCGTGATTTGGAGGAGTTTGAGGTCGATTAAACCTCTGATTTTCATAGGATAGACTCCTTATGGGTCTAGGAATCTGATATGGGTGTTTAAATTGATTAGACTGGGCTCAATCGACGGATTTTTCTCACAACAGAAAATATGGAAAGTCACGTGTGTGTGACCTGTTTTAGGGAATTTTAGAGAGATTAAAGTGCTGTAAACTTTCCCAAAGATTTGTATCTATCTAAGAAAGAGTTTAGAATAAAAAGGAAAGCTCAGAAACGCGTAGAAATTCTAAAACAAGAAATTGCCGCAACTTGGCCGTGAAGAGAAGGAAAGATATTTTGAAAGATTTGGGAGAGATTTAATCGGTAATTTTGATATAAATAGATGTCTTTGGTCATATAGAAGAGGTGTCGAGAGTTTGGGGACCTAAGGAGAGCCAGAGAAGAAGAAATCAGAGCTTTACCAAACTCTGTTTTTGCTGCTGCTGAAGAGGAAGAACGCGAAGAACATTGACGCACAGGAGACAGTCGCAGAACAATGTCGTTGTTTAACAGCTGAAGAACATTAAGCTGTGCAGGGCAGTCGTATTCTAGGGTCTTAAAATCAGCGACAAAGCAACAATACTTACAACAGTTTTCTGTAACAGTTCCATTGTAACAGCTATTTTGCAACACCAATACACTGTTGCAAACAGTCTGTGTTATTACTTTTCACTCTTTTAATCATCTTTTGAACACCAAACACATATTTTGAGATCATGATTAATATGAGGAGCTAAACCCCATTGCTGAGGCGATAGAGGAAGCTATTTTTCCAACAAAAAGTGGCATATTCTATTTTATCTTTTTATTTGCAATAATTATATGATTATTTGCCTCGAACTATTATTGAATATGATTTTTATTTGAGTGATTGTGATCTATTTTGATGGAGTATGCTTAGTTCTAAGACTTTTGACGCTTCTTACTTGGTATTTACAATTACTACTTTTGAAAATCTACTTGTTGCAATATTTTAGAATCAAATTAAACGAGAAAATTGCATAAATATAAGTATTGGTTTAATCACTTTGAACTTGGAAAATAGTGGAATCTTAGCCTCAGTGTTTCTTTTAGTATTGATATCATCTTTGATTGAGTTTGCTATAATTTTTAGTGAGTTTTCTATTTTAATATCAGAATTTAAGTCTAATTAATATCCTTCACAAGTCTGAGAATCGAACCACTTTTACCACTATCTACAAATCACATCAAGTGTGCAATTCGTGACTTCTTTTTGGTCATCACTTTGTGAATGATAAGATGAACTCTTGTACAGTTGTGTGTCTTGCATTGTAAAGTAGGATTCCCAAAAATTGCTCATGAATACAGGATCTCTATCAATTGTGATGGTCTTTGGCATACCATGAAGTCGTACTACTTATCGCACAAATAAATCAACTATTGTACTTGCAGAATATGGATGATACAATGCAACAAAGTGCGCATATTTTGTCAGACGATCAACAACTACTAAGATTGAACTCTTACCATTAGAAAGTGGAAATATGTCTATGAAATCCATGGAGATGTCAATCCAAACATTTGAAGGTATTGGTAAGTCTGACAAAATTTATTTGCAAGCGATTCAGATGATGAAAAAAATAATAATTGAGCTCTCTGTGTGTATGTATATAGATGTTGGAATCTTAAAGCTAAAATTTATTTATAAAATTTGTGAAATAATATCCACGATTTTATGAAGCTTCACATAGCTACCGAACATATACAGAAGCACTATTCTTTTGTAGATACAGAAGGAGATACAGTTTCAGTTTTATTGCGTTGGCAAGTCTCACATTGTAGAATATATTCCTTAATGGAATGCTTCATGCCAGACCAGTGAAAATTTTGCTGTAATCTCTTGAAAGTTCGCAAATAACCAGAATGACCACCCAATGGAGTAGGGTGAAAGTCATAAAGAAGTTTTTTACACCATTCTGAAAAAGAAACAACCACAATTATTCCCTTATAACGCAACACCCCATTTATGTAAGAGTAATGACGTTTACTGTTAGGATTGAGCTGCAACTGATCAATTAATGCACGTAAATTTGGATCATTATGATATTCCGCAATGATGTCATTAACACCAGAGAATATTGGTGCACTTATTTCCAAAAATTGGGGGTTAATAAGTCGAGACAAAGCATCTGCAACTTTGTTTGTCGAGCTGCTGCGATAAATGATTTCATAATCATAGCCTAATAATTTTGAAACCCACTTCTGCTGCTCAATATAGACGTTGATCCAAGAAATACTTCAAACTTATATGGTCTGTATAAATCTTAAAATGTCGACCAAGCAAATAGGGTCCCCATTTATTCACTGCAGACACAATGGCAAGCATTTTTTTATTGTAAACAGATAGGTTAAGATTCTTACCAGATAAAGGTTTACTATAGAAAGCTATAGGTCTTGTACATTGCATTAACACAGTACCAATGCCACCACCAGAAGCATCACACTCCAAATACAAGTCCTTCGAGAAATCAGGTAGTATTAGAACAGGCGTAGTAGTTAAATCCCGTTGAAGCAATTTGAAAGCAACAATTTCCTCTTCAGTCCAGTTGAATGCGTCCTTTTTAAGCATCTGAGTTAAAGGAGCATTGATCTTTCCAAAATCCTTCACGAATTTTCTATAATATCCGGCCTAGCCTAAAAATCCTCTAAATTCTTTAACTGTAGAAGGAATCTTCCATGAAAGAATGCATTGTATCTTCTCTGGCTCGAAAGAAACTCCATCAGATGAAATCAAATGTCCAAGGTAACCAACAGACTTTTGTGCAAAAGTACATTTGGATTCCTTAATGAATAATTTATTTTTTCGCAAGATTTCAAACACCATCTCTAGATGTTTGATATGAACATCAAAATTCTTGTTGTAGATCAGAATATCATTGAAGAAAACCAGCACGAACTTGCGTAAGTAAGGACGGAATATATGATTCATTAAACTCTGGAATGTTGCTGGTGCATTGGATAATCCAAAAGGTATGACCAAAAATTCGTAATGGCCATCATGCCTACGGAAAGTTGTCTTTGGAATGTCTGCTTCGTGTACACGAATCTGATGATAACCTGATCGTAAGTCTAACTTGGTAAAGATTTGCACACCATGCAATTCATCCAATAATTCGTCCACCACTGGAATTGGATAACGATCTGTTATGGTTATCTTATTAAGAGCATGGTAGTCTACACACATGCGCCACGAGCCGTCTTTCTTTCGAAACATAAGAATAGGGGAAGAAAAAGGACTAGAACTAGGCGTTCTAAGCCCAGCTTGTAGCATCTCACCTTCTATTTTTTAAATTTCTCCTTTTTGAAAGTGTGGGTATCTATAAGGGCGTACATTCACAGGTCCGGCCTCTGGAAGTAAGGAAATTTTATGATCTTGTATACGTTCTGGAGGCAGTGTTGTTGGAGTAGAAAAAATGTCACCAAAAGTTGAAAGCAGCTGTTTAAATGCAGGTAAAAACACTGAATGCTTGGTGGCAGAAGTAGTTAATTCAACTAGTTCCAATGAATTCCATAGTTTTCTTTAGACAATAAATGTTTCATTGGAGAAGCATCCATAATCATTACAGCTGATGATTGGTTACTAGTTAATGTGATGGCTATGTCTTGAATGCTAAATTGCATAGTCAACTTCTCAAAATCCCAAGCAATTTTCCCCAACCTGCGTAGCCATTGGATTCACAATACTGCATCACAACCACTAATTTCTAACATATGAAAATCAATTTGAAAAATTGTACCTTGTAACTTGACAAGGACATTGCAGCAAGATCCTTTAGTGTTTAAATGACATCTATTGCCCACTGTTACACGTAAAACAGGATCAGTAGAAGAAACTGCAAAGCCACATTGCTTGTCTATGATGGGATGCAAAAAATTATGCGTAAATGCGGAAATGTTAACGTTCTCCATAGATGCGGGAAAATTCGCAAATAACGGAACATTCACAAAGGTAGAGATGGTTTGATCCACCATTGATGCGGTTACAGTCGCAGGAGAGGAGACTTCCTTTACCACATGTTCGATTAGAACATCCTCTTTAGGGGAAAAGATTTCCTTTGGTGGAACAGAAATATTCGAAGGGGAAGAGGCAATCAAGCCTTATGCGGGAGCATCAACGTTGACGCGAGAATGAACATCGATATCCTCACAATCAAAATCAGGAATGATAAGACCAGTTTTGAGCGATGGGGCTTTGCGAACTCTCTTAATCTTTAACTTTTTTCCGCCATCAATCTTGCGATCGTAATCCTGTGAAGAACAACGCAGATAAGAAATAGAGGCAACAATTTTTTTTTTTTAAAAAGAAAATATTTCTTACTCCTTTGTTATGTGAAGGCTTCCTATTGAGAGATTCCCTGTCTTTCAAGTTTGAAGAAGATCTCGGGTTAGAAATCGTAATCTTGGTATTACCAGAGGAAGATCTTTTGCTGCAAATGACCAGTATGGGAATGAAAGTAACAACAGATCAGCAACAAAAGTCAAAAATTGAAAAGAAATAAAGAGAGAAAAGATAAATTTCAACATAGTATACGAACCTTGGGTGAGGATCCATAGGAACAGCAGCAAAATCAAGGTCGAGACTTCGAGAAGACGAGGATGAATAAACTTCGAGAAGGTGGAGAAGATGAAGATTTGCAGAGGGATCATAGAGATGAGAAGGGAAGACGAAGTAAAAAGAGAAAATATTATCTCTCCTCAAACTCAGTTAATAAATAGGTAAAAATATGACCGGTTAAATCAGGACGTGCCGGTAGAAAATGAATAAAATCAACACGTGTAGAAAGTTAAACTAAAATCATGGAAATATGTCGACAGAAAAGAATACGAAAAGGTGAACGGGTGCGGCAGAATAGATCAGGGTTTCTTATATCATTTTTTTACTAAAAAAACGGTATGAGAAGAGGCAAAATGCAGGAGCAAAATACCGCACACCTATCAGATATGCGAAATAATGATCATCAAGACTGAGCGAAGGCCACCGCATACAGCATATCCGGAATGACGCCTCAGATGACGTCAGCTTAATCACGAGTAAAGTGTGAAGAGCTATGCGATATTAAGAGTACGTGCGAGAAGAGTCAATGCAAGCATGCGTTAGTGACGCACGCCATATCCGAAAATAAGGGCTTTATTAGCTGTCATCCATTATATAAACCCATATATAAGGGGCCGAGCGACCTTGTATTACAGAGAGATTTTTTGGAGAGCTTAGACAAGATATTTAGGAGAGAGAAAGATTACTTGGAGATCAAGTTAGGGTTTTTTCATCACTTCGTATCCAATTTGAAGATCTTAATGGATGTTCTTATGATTCTCATGGAGATTACTTAGATTGTTCAATTGATTTTATTAAGGGTGTGCTTGTAGGATTTCCTGCAACTACATTGATCATGCGCCGTCATCTTCTCACCCTCACACATCATCATCAACTTAAATTGGAGAGATTTAACCATCAAAAGACGAGTGAAAAATATTAGAGAGTACATTTTCTTGCATTTTCTTATGATTCTTAATGGAGCTAAAAAACGCAATTAAGAATGAAGCTCTTTTTTCAGCCGTTAGATTTCAACAACTCATTTTAAATTTACGGATAAAAAAAACGCAATTCTTAATTGCGTTTTTTAGCTCCATTCTTAACTGCGTTTAACGCTATTCTTATTGGCGTTCAGATGGATTCCACGAACCCTTCCACGAAACCGTGGAACCTTGCTTGGATTTTCTGTGGAAGACCCCAACTTGGAAGCCACTAGACTTGACACTCCATGATTTTTCCACACTTGGAATAGTTTGGATTCCACCATAAGACTTGCTCTTATAGTGTTAGGAACCCCGATCAAGAGCATAAAACTGCCGAGCATGACTAATACTTGACGATGATGCGTGTCTTTTTTATGGGTTCTTTGGATTATTTAGTAGGGCACGTATTTAAGACTACAATATACTGTTCGTGTGATGCATGTAGAGGATGGTTACGTCTTACGAAGCGCGCGCGCACACACTTGAAGGCTTTGTAATTTAGTATGAGCCGATGTTCTTCACTGGGTCGAGGAGTCAGTACACCAGGCCCGCCAGATATAGCACTTCACTTTTTCTTTTGAGACACTAAATTTATCGATGACCACCTCATTCAAATTGATGTTTAAAGGATTAAATTGATCAATTATATCAATAATTACTCCAATAAATAGGACAATACAGATAGTACAAGATTTACAAGAAAAAGAAAATAGAATTGAGGATACACAATTTACCTTACGTTATCTAAACACCTAGGTTTAAGGTTCAAATTAAGATGGTTGAATTTCTTTCTTTCTCTAGCGAGCTACCTGCGTTGTGCTTGAATTACTTTCCCTGAAAATGTGATGATGAGAATCTATGTACAAAAAGATGTAAAATGCTACCACAATTTTTTTTTCTTTATTTTGATTGGTAAAGTACACAAAACTCTTCTGTAAACACGGAAATAACGAAGGTATCTTCGTATCCACAAACAAAGTCCGCAATCATAATGAAACTAACAAAGTGATAATAAAATGATTAAAGTAGCATAAAACAGTAAAAGAGGAAACTTTGATCCTTCGGGCTCATCCTTGTTTCATATCATATGGATTCCTATGCTGATTTAAAAGATGCATAATGTTAAAGCACGAAGATCATAAGTGAAGAATATAAATGAGACGCAGATTTATGTAGTTGATCACTAAGGCCTACGTCCACGAGGATGGTGTTTCACTATGTATTCAAAGGTTACATAGAAAGTTAAGTGACTTTGAGTGGGGAACGAAGCTAGGAGGGAAATAGGACTCCTACTTACTCTTACAATTTCTCTCTCCTAAGTTATCTTTTTCTCTTCCTAAAATTGGTCGACCTTCTCTCCCTTAGTGGGTTGGGGTTTTTATAGGCTTCTCTCGTGGGTCCCTTTCTTCGAAAACAGCTGTCCTTCTCATTTCGGTTACTGCGTCGACCCGATGTTATCTTCGTTCCGACCCAGCGTCTTCCAACGGTATTATGTAGAAACGAAGATGGAACTTCTTCTTCTCCAAAGGGTGTTTGACACGTACCCTATGTCTAGGGTGTTTAATGCGGGTGGTTGGGGCGGCATGCATGTCCTTGACTGTTGTTGACGCGTGTGTCAGCTGCCTTTGTTCTCGTCCATCCGATCTGGATCTTCCTTGGGATGATGGAAAGTTATATTTTATATATTATATGGTGCTCCGCGGTGGTTCCTTCTTTTGGTGCTCCTTACTCTGTCTTCGTTGGATCTTGTCTGAGGACGAGCACGTGGCGGACGAAGATGATGATTTCCTCTTAGGTGTCGCAATGTAGCATCATTGTTTCGATGCTCCTCTTCTTCATGATGTACACGTGTCTACTTCATGACACGTGGTCTATTATTGATTATGTTTATAAAATTTTCCCCTTTTCTTCTTAGTTTGGATTTGGTGAAAGTATGAAGAAAACTATCTTCACAGTTTCCTCAGTCTTTTTGCAATAACTTCCCCTAGGTTTTAGGGAACGTTTCCCACTTCTAGTAATAACTTCTCCTTGAACCATGGGACGGCTTTATCATTTTTATTATAAATATGAGAGAGGCTACTAGTGAAATAAATTTTATTCCCTTCTTCATTCCCTTGTCAGTTCAAAACTCTTTATTCTTTTTTCTGAGCCTCTCCATTCTTCTTCTTTTTTGTTCTTTTGTTCTTAACTTTTGTTGATACTGCTTTGAATTAAGTATGAAAAGGTCTTCAGAGATATATTCATGTCGTTGTTCATCAGGTGCTTATTGATCATCTTCGTCCATTTACAACGCTTCTGATCCAGGTACGATGTTCTTCCTATTAGTGGAGTTTTTTGATTGATTTTCTTTTTTTCTTCCGCTGCTTCTGGGTTTTCTCATGAAGAACATGATATAAGAAAGTATATATACTTTCCCATGTTATTTATCGCAAAACCTAGAACTTTTCTGTTGATCGCTAGAACAAGGTTCTTTCACGTTCTTATGATTATGGTTGAACTAGGGTTTTTAGATTTCGTGTATTTTATCAAAACTGATTATTTTTGTGGGTTCTTCTCATGTTTTTTGAAAATGTTCATTATGAGCTGTGAGAATCATAGATTTCGTTTTATGGTCTTTGTTACTTCCATCTTCTGACCTTCGTTCCTTTCTATGCCCCTTGCAGACATGGGTGATCTTCAACGAGTTCCTTAGAAGACCCTATCGTCGAGTCCTTACAGATCTCCTTTATCTAGAAGTCCTGTTTTATCTCCGCCGAAGGTTGGTTCATATAGACCTTCCCAACTGGACCCTCGTGATTATAAGACTTCGTCTTCGTCAGGCCCCAGAGTTTCGTCTCAAAAGAATGGGGATCCGCCGAAGGGTTCTCGATATACAATTAACCTTCTTTTGGACAATCCTTCTCTTCAACGTGCTGAACCGATAAATGTTCAACCTCTTCGTGCTATAGCTCATGCCTCTGCGATGCCTCCCCAGAAATCTAAAGCTTCTCAGTCCGCCGCTCTAGTGAAATATTCTTCTTCTAAAGGTGCTATGTCGAAGGTGGATTTATCGAGGAATCCGCCAACCAAGAGAAAGGATTCGGATGTGAGTCCTCCGGAGAAGCCATCGTCGGTCAAGGCCGTTTCTTCTAAAGTTTCCCCGGTTACAGGAAGTGTCTCAGTTTCCAAGAAGAAGGTTACTTTTAAGCATATTGACCTTGAAGAATTCAAGGCAAAGCATGGTCTCGAGGACTTTGATGTTAAGTTTTATGACCAAGGTTTACGATCTTACTTACGACATGATCGTGAACTAAAAATACGATGCCTTCCATTTACTGACAACCGTCAGGGCCTTCGAAGCCGGCTTAATGTTTCCTTTATATATGTCGGGAGATTCCTTCTATTACGAAGCTTTAGCCAATCGTGAGGGTTCCATTTCTCACACTCACTGTCGCTCGGTGGTACAATTGAGTGGAAATTATCTTCGGACGCTTAAAGAGTGCTACTTTCGGAGTAAAGGCGAGACGATGATGACCTGCTATACCCTTAACCCTGTGGAGAAGGGTTTGTACACTCCTGAAAATTTCAATGCTTCCTTCGGAGACTATGTCAACGGTAGGAATCGAAAACCTTGGAGTGTGAGTCTTCGTAAAATGGCCACTACCCCTGGCGAGATTCGTCTTTTGAGCGAGATGAGTGATTCAAAGCTTCGGTTTGTCCCTGGTACCGAAGGATCTTAAACACCAAGGCTTTTTCCCAAGAACGAGCGTCTCAAACGCGATCATTATTATGAGTGACATGCCACTGTTATTGAGGTCATTGGTCCTTGGGCACATGGTTGGGTGCCAAGTCAGCATGAATGGCGTCCCGTTGTGGGTAGCCAACCTCACGATGGTGCTCCGTCTCGCTATGGTGACTTCTGCCCTTGGAAACTAAACTTCGCTGGCATGAACTTCGATTACTCCGTTGATGTTGCTGATGCAGATGAAGAGGAGAGTTCCGATGCGGTTCTTCCTTCGAAGAATGTTGTTACTGTCAAGGTATGATTCCTTATAATGATGTATAGTTTATGTATGTTTGCCCCTGGAATCAAAGTTGATCATGTGTTTGTTTTAGGCTTCGAAGAAGAAAAGGATCGGTCCCGTTCAGTCTTCTACTATTGGTGAAGAAGAGACAGAGATTCCCGAGGTTATCAGTCCGGTGAACAATGAAGAGAATTCCGATGAGGATGTTACCGATGATGAGGAACGTACTGATACTTCTCTTCCTGGTCACGAAGGTGATGTAAATGTTGCTGATAAGAATGGTGGCGAAAACATTATCTCTAAGGCTCAAGTAAACGATCCTCCAACCGAGCCCGCGCATATTGAATAGAACGAAGATAATAATCTTCAAGCAACGAACCCCAACCAAGAGTTCTCCTTTGGTAAGATTTATTCCGCTGGGGGTCCGGCAGATATTAACGTTGCCATGGGGATAGCTTCGGATTTTTCTTTGCTTTCTCCAAATGATGAATGAGATGTTGTTTTCGAAGGTGATGATGAGAGGGTGGCTGAGGAGGAAGATAGTTCCGATGGAGAGGATGCTGAAGCTCGCGCTGCTAAAGAGGCCTTCTGGTCGACCCCCCTACGTCCATTGCTGACATGATGGCCATATCCGATGGTATCAGTATGGTTTCCCTCAACAGCGTATTCTCGAGGTAAGTCAACGTAAGTTCCCCTAAGCTGAGTGGTATGAAGTTCTTCATTGATGGGTCATTATTTGCTTGTTATTAATACAGTTAGTGAGGAGCGAGCATTGCAACCATACCCTGTATCAATTTTTTAAACCAAAGGCCCTCAAGCTGCAGGCGAAGTTACGTCATAGAAAAGAGGGACTGAATTCTGCTGAAGAACTCCTTGCTGCTAAGGATAAGCAAATATTGGAGCTGAAGGAGCAGTTGAATGGGAAACAACAGCTTGGCTCTACAGAGGTAGAGCTTCGTCGGGAGGTGGCTTCTCTTAGAGTTGAATTGGAGAAGGCTCGGACAGAAGCATCGTCCGCTGGTGCATCGTCTAAAGGTTTGTCTCTTCGCTTTTTATTCTTCTTCGCCTTTTTGGTGTGCGTTTTGAGTTGGACGGACCTGTCTTCAGCGGGCGATGCAAGAGAATTGATATGGCTCCGTGGTGAGAGAACTCGCCAAGCTTCCCGGATTAAAGAGTTAGTTACAAAGATCATAAAGGAGGCTGATAAGTGGAATGGTCGTTCCGCTCAGCATAATAAGTTGCTGGTGGAGCAAAAAACGCAGGAGGATCTTTTATTTGAAATGCAAAACATCTTATCAGCCGCCCGTATCCAATTTTAGGTACCTTGGATGGACTCGTGAATCTCTTCGTGAAGCTCGGGATAAGGCTTCTCGGTTGGCAGGTAGAGTGACATATCTTGAATTAGAGCTTCGTCAAGCACTCTCGTCTCATGACCCCGACGTTCGGGATTATATGCAGCGGCTTTTTCGGGAGAGGGATGATTACAGAGCAGAGGCACATGCTCTTAGTAAAGCCTTGACCGTCTC
Organism: Papaver somniferum; assembly: GCF_003573695.1. Taxonomy (NCBI): domain Eukaryota; kingdom Viridiplantae; phylum Streptophyta; class Magnoliopsida; order Ranunculales; family Papaveraceae; genus Papaver; species Papaver somniferum. The sequence continues at coordinate 8,455,388 of NW_020631041.1, forward strand.
TCGCGCTGATGTTGCTCGTTTGGTGGAGTCAGAGAAATATCTAGAGGTCAACATGTATAGATTAACCAAAGGAATTGAGGAGATGACTGATAAAGTTAACCGCCGTCATGATTTGGATTCTATGAAGCAGGTAGAGTTGGATGAGTGTCAGTTTACCCTCAAAAACCTTCAAATGGATTATAAGAAAATTTACGACGAGTACGATTTCCTTGACGAAGCTCGGGACGTTGTAGTTAATGAATTTGAGATAGCTTCGGCTAATGTCGAAGGTATATGTTTGTTTGGTCGTGGATGGATTTATAATTCTTTTCTTATAACCATTTTGTTTCTTATTTTCCAGAGCTCGAGGGACAGCTTGGCCTTGCAAATGAAAAGCTTAGAGAGACTCAATCTTCCTTAGTGTATTAGCAGTGACAGACCAAGTACTATGAAGGGTTGGCGGGGTCTCGGGACGAAGCAGCAAAGGAGGCAGCCCATGAAGTAGGTCGGTTGAAATCTTCGTTGTCTCAGTCTGAGCTCAAGTCCTCCGTTATTGCGCATAAGGCTCGTTGTCAGCTTTCCGAAGAGGTTAACAATACCTTAACCAAGATCAAGCAGAGCCTTCTGAAAGAGCATGAAATTGTTAAGAAGTACATATGTCGTCCTATGCCTGAGCCTTTCACCTACACCTCCGATCCTTCTTCGGGAGGAAGCGTCCCTTCGTCTCAGAAGAAAGGTCCAGATGATCATGTTGAATCTTCCAAGGGGAAGTAGGTTTCTAGGTTTATCATAGAAAGTTGATCTCTGTTGATTACTTGGCTTCAGGTCGTTTTTTGTGTATCTTCTGTATTTCTTGTTTATTTCCCCAAGCTAGTAATCAATTTTCATGGAACGGATCATCATCTGTTTTTGGTATGTACAACTCTGATTTGTCTGCATTTTTAGTTCATATAACCTTTTAGATAGTGAGTAAATCTAAATACTGAGAAATGAGTAAGTAAAACAATAAAAAGTGTTTGACAAAAGTAACGAAGGTAAGTGCCTCCGTTATTGACTTTGGACCTGTCACCCTGTCGGTTAACCCTGGGCTGGAGGGTTAGCAAACGGTGGGGGGTTGATACAACGTTCTCAGATATGTGATGCGTTATTGAATTATTTACATGCACCCATTCTGCTGAACTGCTGACTTATTGATTGGTTGGGTATCTCTTTCTATTAGAATCCTTCCCCATGGTCCTACACTCACAGACGCTGATAGAGGAGTCCCGAGAGATTGTATGTGATTAGTTTCCCCAATAGCATAGTTGTAAAAGAAAAAATTTGTTTTTGATTGATGTGGTAAGGTCTACTACTCCTCGTCCAGAGATAGAAACATGTCGAGCGGGTACGCCGTCTTCTTCTTCTGGTACTCTTCACGCAGATGCAGAACTGCGTTGCTTCATGGATAGTATGGCTTGAGATATTTCGCATTCCAGGGAATGCCTGAGGACTTCTCCTTTTAGGTTACGCAGATAGTAAGATCCGTTCCCTTCGATGTCATGTATTATAAATGGTCCTCCCCATGTTGGTGCTAATTTGCCCCACTTTTTCTCTCGTTGATATTACGGTATAGTTCTTAGCACATACTGTCCTTCTACAAAATTTCTAAGTCTAACCTTCTTGTTGTATTCTCTTGCTAATCTTCGTTGGTAGTTCTCCATTCTTTGTAGCGCTGTCTCCCTCATTTCTTCCAGGTCTTCGAGCCGTTACAACATCATATCTGCTGTTAGGATCTTCTCCCATGCTTCGGTCTTCGTGGTTGGCATGATAACTTCTGTCGGAATGACTTCTTCGGCCCCATAAGTGAGGAGGAACTAAGATTCACCGGTAGCGGACCTGCGAGTAGTTCGGCATTCCCATAGCACATTATGCAGCTGTTTGCACCATCTACCCTTGTGTCAATCCAATGATTTATTGAGGATAAGAGACAAAGTCTTATTCGTGGCTTCCGCCTGGCCGTTACTTTGGGGGTAGATGGGAGTCGATTTGTTCTTCCTGATCTTGAAGGTATCAAAGAGCATGTCTATATTCTTTCCTTGCAGCTGCTTACCATTGTCGGAGATAATTTCTGCGGGAATGCCAAACCTGCAAATGATGTTCTGAAAAATGAATGTGAATACGTCCACGTATCTGATTCTAGCCAGAGCTTTGGCCTCCACCCACTTGCTAAAGTAATCTGTGACTACGATCAAGAATCGTCTTTTCCCTGACCCTTCGATTAGGGGCCCGACGATATCTACCCCACATTTTGCAAATGGTCAGGGGAAATCTACTGAATTTAGCTTCGTTGCCGGGGCATGGATTCTCTTAGCAAAACATTGACATTCTTCGCATCTTCTAGACATCCTGGACGCGTCTTGTATCATCTGTTCCAGTAATATCCTTGCATCTTAGCTTTGTCGGCTAATGACCTCATGCCATTGTGGTTTCCTGCGTCTCCATAGTGGATGTACTTCAGGATACGGTGACCTTCTTCTCTGGAAGCAGCGTAATAAGGGACCGGAGAAAGACTTCTTGTAAAGAACTCCGTCACGAAGATCGTATATCCCTGATTTTGACTGTATTTTTTGGGATTGCTTCAAGTCCGTGGGTAACATTCCTTCTTTAAGAAAAATATGAACTCCGGTTCTCCAGTCCTCTTTGTTACTGAAGTCTTCATCCTCATTGGCTCTTGATAGGATATCATCTTCGACAAAGTCATCGGCGATATCTTCCCATGTGGTTTTCCACCGGAGGCTACAGTTTGACATTCGTCAACAGTATGTATTAGAGGAACCGTGGATCGATGTGCGGGGCTTGAAGCTCTATTGGTTGTTGCGCTGGTTGGTTCACTGTCAGAAGAGGTTGATTGGCCAGCAGCGGTTGATTCTGCTCGTTGGTGAGCGGCATCCCATAAAGGGGATGTTGTATCATCGACTCTGCTACCCCTTCTTGTTGCTCGTTTGCGCGAGTGATTGCTGCTACTTTGGAGGCACCTGCTTTGGTTGCTGCGGCTTTCAGAGCTGCTGCTGCTACTGCGCTGGCATCCAAAGGCGTCGTGCTTTCCTCTCCATCTTGATTCTTTTTGGCTGTTTTAAGCTTTTCGCCCTTCTGCTTGCTACGTGTCATAAATGGAGTTGTCCTAGGTGTTTCTTTTGACGATGCCTTAGTTTTTCCCGCATCTTTCATTTTTTCCATCTTCGATTTTCTGCAAAAACAAAACGTTGTCGAAGAAACAGAATCCACATTGGTTTTGTTAGCAAAGTTAATCCGAAGAAAGTATCACAACGTATATCTAAAGGTTCTCAAGGAAAACACGGCTCGGGAAACACGACAACGGAAAGCGTAGATCCAAAAATCGTAAACACAGATCTACTAATAGGTCCAACAACACTTTGCGAAAACAGGCAGGTCCAAGGATTTTATGCATAAAAACATAGGTTCGATGTATGTTTGTTAGAGACCACACGACATGAATATTTTCTGAGGATGATAAAAACTTAAATGAAATGGTTTCAAAGATCTAAAAGGCTTGGATCCGGAAAATATTGTTTATGAGGAACAATATAGATCTAAAAGGTTTTTTCAAGGAAAACATAGATCTATAAGTCTCTTGAAAGAGTAAACGCAGATCTAAAAGAAAAACATAGATCTAAAAGGTTCTCAAAAAGGAGGACAATGATGAGTTACTCAAAACACTATTATCTTGGAAATAGCGCTGGGATCCAAAAAAAGGTAAAATCACAGGGAAAGATAAATCTTTTACCGGGACAAAAATCCCTGTTTCTAGCGCCAGATTGTGAACACGGAAATAACGAAGGTATCTTCGTATCCACAAACAAAGTTCGCAATCATAATGAAACTAACAAAGTGATAATAATATGATTAAAGTAACATAAAACAGTAAAAGAGGAAACTCTGAGCCTTCGGGCTCATCCTTGTTTCATATCATATGGATTCCTGTGATGATTTAAAAGATGCATAATGTTAAAGAAAAAAAAACATAAGTGCAGAATATAAATGAGACGCAGATTTACGTGGTTTAGCACTAAGGCCTACGTCCACGGGAGATCGTGTTTCACTATGTATTCAAAGGTTACAAAGATAGTCAAGTGACTTTGAGTGGGGAACGAAGCTAGGAGGGAAATAGGACTCCTACTTATTCTTACAATTTCTCTCCTGGGTTATCTTTTTCTCTTCCTAAAATTGGTCGACCTCCTCTCCCTTAGTGGGTTGGGATTTTTATAGGCTTCTCTCGTGGGTCCGTTTCTCCGAATACAGCTGTCCTTATCGTCTCGGTTACTGCGTCGACCCGATGCTATATTCATTCCGACCCAGCGTCTTCCAACGGTATTGTGTAGAAACGAAGATGGACCTTCTTCTTCTCCAAAGGGTGTTTGACACGTACCCTATGTCTAGGGTGTTTAATGCGGGTGGTTGGGGCGGCATGCATGTCCTTGGATGCTGTTGACGCGTGTGTCAGCTTCCTTTTCTCTCGTCCATCCGATCAGGATCTTTCTTGGGATGATGGAAAGTTATCTTTTAGATATTATACGGTGCTCCGCGGTGGTTCTTTTTTCTAGTGCTCCTTACTCTGTCATCGTTGGGTCTTGCTTGAGGACGAGCACGTGGTGGACGAATATGATGATTGCCTCTTAGTTGTCACAATGTAGCATCATTATTTCGATGCTCCTCTTCTTCATGTTGTGCACGTGTCTTCTTCATGACACGTGGTCTATTATTGATTATATGTACACATCATCAAAAATGAAAAAATGTACAGTACCTCTTTTTTGTTTGAAAAAAATATATTGTGTTAATTGATAATGACGATCTTGATGAGTTTGGCATATAACTATCTAGATACTTCGGATGACACTGAATATTCAATCGGAAAAAATTCCAAACGCGGATTACAATTCTTGGAATAAACCTGGATAATTCAACAAATATGCCAAAGAACGCAAAACAAACAAACAAAGATAAGTTCTTTCACTAAGATTTCAGGGTTTTTTCTTTGTTTAAGTTACTTATATTAAAACAAAAAAGAAAATTACAAAGAGTTCTCCAAAATATTGGTTTCCTTTATCTCATGTACTAGATGTGAGATATTGGTTTCGACCAATGTATTGTTAACTCCACTCAATAAATTGGAACTTATAACTGACTTTGAAAAAAGAAAAACCTGATAAAACAAGACAGTTTATGAAATCAGGCATCAGCAACCAAAGTTATTTATGTATTCCTTTTTTGTGCGCTGCTGTTGCCAACATATGAGCTGCTTCATTGCATTTCCTATTCTTAAATAACAATTTCAAGAAATTATCACAAATTTACAGAATCCTCACTGCTTGAGAAAGTACTTTGTTTTTGGGTTTGCTTTCCATGTAATGGATGAATTGCGTGATTGTACAATGTAAATTATTAATAGATTTTGCTCCATACCAAAATTTAAGACAAAATTTTCCAATTGGAAGTGTGCCAATAAGTCAACAACTTAAATGAGGCCAGATTCTGGTTCATTATACATGCTCCTTAATGGCACATAACTCATTAGGTACTAGGTACAGTTTAGCCATTATCTTGGTGTAACTGTTGTACTCTGATTTCATTGCCTAACAAGTTCCAGGCCACAGGCGCCAACGAATGAGCCCAAACAAGTGCCATATTAGTTTCTCTTGCCGAAAATTCACACTTCAGCTGTTATATATATACTACAGTGTACGTGGTTTTAAGAGAAAAATAAATTAGTTACATAGCGTTAAATTAGTATAACAATTTATTTTAACAGCATCCCCGAGAATATGTATACCAAGCATAGATAATATATGACCCATCCGGCCGGCCGTTCCTATGACCATAAAATTTCACAGACTTGACACTATTCATGGCAGAAAGATAATGAACATTATGTACAGACAAGTGTCTGATGAGTCGACCCAAAACCAAAATGACAAACAAAAACTGAATCATGAACTCTGTGATTCATTTATCTGGCTAGATCTAATTAAAAAAGCCCCAAAAATGAAAAAACAAAAAAGTTATGGATTAAAAACACTAGAAAAACTATAACTGAATTTACTTGCCATCAGCCACTACTGGTGGTGCTGGTGGTGGTGGTCCTGCAGTTGACGATGCTTTAAAAACACTAGAAAAACTAGGCCTCCAGCTTCTTCTCCTTGGTGTGCTCGCATTGCTATCACTATTACTATTTCTACCAACTGCAGCAACTTCTCTCATTTTCTCAATCAACTCACCAATATTTACTTGTTCTGATAATATTTCTTCTAATTGTTTCGTATCAATCACCATCTTAACTCTCCAAACACCATTCCCTAACGACGGCAATACTTCTAAAGCCGGTTTCATGGTTAAATTCTTACCTCCAAGATCCGTCACCGTCGCAGACGAAACTCTACTAAAAGATGGCCTCACTTGGTTCCCTGACAATTCCGCATCCGATTTCCTCCTCTTATCCACCACCACCACTTCCTCTTTTTTCTCCTCATCCTTGTCAATCAAACTGTCGTCTTTCTTTGCTTCTTCTTCGATGACCGGAAGAAGATAATATAAATGACTACTAAAAAGTTGCTCATCATTGAACAACGGCGGCGCCGACAAATAACCTTCCCGGAAAACACCGTATCCCGGATACTCACTAACAACGTCGCACACTAATGTTGGACCTCGGAATTCAACAGTTCCACCGGAATCCGTCATTATACGAATTGGATCACTAATATTTCCTGCAATTCCTTTAAGAGAACAGTTTCCCATTATAGCTAGCTAGATTTTTACTTTTTGGTTTAGAATTCGATTCTTTTCTTAAGATGAATGAAGAAACACTAAATGAAGTGCATGTATTTATATTAAGTTGGCAATGAGGTATCACGAGGTATGTAAGAGACAAAAAATGGTGTTCAAATTTTTGATATTTCGATTTAAATTAGACCGTTGGGAAGTATCCAATGATCTAAAAAATAATGGGGAGGGACATGATAATATAGATTGATATTATTAACTGACATATAAGCATAAAGAAATATGAGGGTGGGGGAATACGACATACTTGGACAACGTTTTTCAATGCATATCCATTTGGGTCTCTGTAGATTCCTGCCATTGTTGTATTTTAAAATGATTCAAAGTTCAAATTTTGATGAATTTAAACTTTTTACAAGTTCATTGCATGATCATTGTTCCAGGAATAAAATTTGTTAGTTTCGCTTTAATTTATGATTAAATTAATGTTGTTTGACACGCTAGGATAACACTCTAAAATTGCTGTTCGACAACGAATTCGATGTGGCTTGCCACTGTAGCAGAGTTAGAGAATAATGGTGTGTACCCTACGAGAACTGCTACTATGAGATCACTCCTACATTGTACTGGAAATACGCAGTTAAGAAATCTTGCACAATGCTAACCTTTTATGCCGATTTTTGAGGTTAGATAGGCCCGTAAACTCCAATATGATATTAGTGTGGGTTAATTTATTTGTGAGGAATTCTTACATTTGTGATGAGTCCTTTGACCTCGTTCAATAAAATGACCACATGTTAGATGCAACGAGGTTGTGTTAGATCCAACATTGACTAAGTGCGATTAAATATCCATACGTTAGATTCAACGGGATTGGTAAACCTTAACCTTGTAAGTCGGTTTTTGAGGATAGTAAAGTACATGAACTTTACCTATTTTGTCGTCCATGATTAAGTGGTAATTGAATATTTGTCCCTACTTTTGATGGTCTATACAAATATCCTTATCACATAATAAATATGTCCCTCTTTATTCCTAAGCCCATCAGGGGTCCAATAAGGTTTTTATTTCTTCCAAATTTGCCCTCTTATCTATTGTTTTTATCTAGGTTTATCCCTACTTACTTCTTCTTCTTCATTTAGCAGCGACCCCCCCATTGCTCCACCACCACCACCAGCATCTCCATCGTCACCACCTCTGCAAATTCTTCTACCTTCACCGCCGATAATCGAGATGTATCAGCAACATATGAAACCTTCTTCTTCTTCTATGATCGATTTTTAAAATCATACCCAAAGAAAACGAGATCTGATTTTTAGGTTTTGAAATCAAGTTTTGAGCAACGTTTGCGAACGATTTGGTGGTTCGATTCGATTAAGAAAAGGGGATCTGAGAGCTGCTGCGATAAAATTGATTTCGAAATGGTTATGGTGTGTGAATCAATAGGAGTGTGTTTGAATCTGAAGTTGCTGATGCTTATAATGGATTAATTGTGATTAAAATGAATAGATGAATGTGTAGGAATTACAGGGAATATAGAATTATGGAGAGAGAAGTAAGGATGATAATGGTAGCGGCGGTGGTGGTTCTGGTGGCGACGGTGGTGGTGGTTCAAATTGGTGTTGAAGCTTCATAGAAAACAGTGACGGTTGCTGCTATGGATTATAAATGGTGGTTGATGGTTTTGTTGGTGGATCTGAAACTGTAGCTAGTGAAATGGTAGCATTTTTCCATCAGCATGGATAAACATCCATTGTTGATCCAACTAAAATGGATAAACTTGTACTGTTGATCCAACTGCAATGGATAAATTTCTACTGTTGATCCAACTGAAATGTATCAATTTCAGTTTTATGCCACTTAATGTTGATCCATCATCATGGATAAACATCCATTGTTGATCCAACTGAAATGGATAAACATCCATTGTTGATCCAACTGAAATGGATAAACTACTGTTGTTGATACAAAACTATCTGAAACGAGATTATCCATTGTTGATCCAACTACTGATGATGGCGGAGGCGACGATGGCGGTGGTTGCTGCTATGGATTATTAATGGTGGTTGATGGTTTTGTTGGTGGATCTGAAACTGCAGCTGATGAAATGGTAGCATTTTTCCATCAACATGGATAAACATCCATTGTTGATCCAACTAAAATGGATAAACTTATACTGTTGATCCAACTGCAATGGATAAACTTCTACTGTGAAATGTATCAATTTCAGTTTTATGCCACTTACTGTTGATCCATCATCATGGATAAACATCCACTGTTGACACATCCATTTAGATCCAACTGAAATGGATTAACTATTGTTGTTGATACAAAAATATCTGAACCAGTGGTGGCGGCAGCGGCGGAGGCGACGGCGACGACGGGGCGGACTAGTAGTGGTGGCGGCGACAGACTAGTGGTGGTGGAGGACTGTTGGTGGTGTAATGGTGGTGGTGAAGGAGTGGTGGTGGAATATTGGTAGTGGTGGCGGTTGGTAGGTGGTGGTTGTTGAACGGTGGTGGTGGAATGGTAGTTGAATGTTGGTGGTGGTGGTGCTAGTAGTGGTGGTGAAGTGGTGGAGGAAGAAATTTGTTCCATTTTGAAATAAAAAAAAATATTACATGCGTGAGGGTATTAAGGTAATGTAACATTAAATGGATAAGGTTATAAAAAAGTAGGGACATATTTATTGTTGAATAAGGATATATTTGTTGGGTTTGAAAAGGAAGGACATATAATTAATACACCCCCTGATTAATGTGATGAGTCCTTTGACCGCACCTGATTAAATGTCCCTTTGTTAGACCTAGCGGGTTGGGAATTAACCCTAACCTTGTAATCTGGCTTCCGAGGATAGTTAGGTCTATGTACTTTTCCTACACTGCCACACCCGATTAAATGTTTATGTGTTAGACCTGACGAGACTACACGTGAGGAAGCGTGTTGAGCTTAGTCCAACATTGTATGGAAAACTTACAATCATGTCGTTGAGGAGTCTGTCTGAACAAGTCTTCCAACCAGTTTGCCAACCCAATCTTCCATCCAATATTCACCGAAAACCGTCGTCGGCATGCGGTTTATTTTTTTAGGAAACCGTTGTCGGTCCAGTTTCACTGAAAATCGTAGCCGAACCAGTTTTTTCGGAAACAGTTGCCGGTAAAGTCGGTTGGAAATATTTGTAGGAAGAGTTCGTATCGGCACATTTTTGGAATTTTGTTGACTCATTCCATAACTTAGTTTCGCCAACCTAGTTTGCAGGCCCATATAACCGGTCCACTAGGTCGACCCACCTCCACTGACTTTTTCGCCGACCCAATTTCAAAACCTTAAAAGAAGGTCGTTCTATAAGATTTTGGAGTACTTGTTTCCTAAGTCACCACAGAGGAAGTATTTGAAAATTGTGAAAAATTTCCTGCATAAGTCACCATGAGCCAGAACTTATCTCGAAATTAAGGTTTATCCCGAGATTAAAGTCCATAAACACAAGGGCATAACCATAAAAGGTATGCCTTCCAACTCTAAACAGTCATGTGAAAACTTTAAGCTAACTTGAGCGTCAGAGTATTTTCGTAGAAACCCCCCTCCCCCTCCTAAAATCTGTTCATCCAGGCGGAGAAGTCATCAGTCTGGTCATAAACATCGTCACAGTAATCATCATCAATATTTTTTTGAGGTGAAGATATGTTTTTGCCCAAACATCTTTGGCGCAAAGCTACAGCCAGACCAGTTTCTGCAATAATTGTCGCCACCCAATTTCATGTTACTGTTGCCGGTCCGATTACGCCAACAAACTTATTGTTATACAACAGGACCATATCCATCAGCAGCACACAAAGATCGCTAACATGCATAGAAGCATACAAAGTCCGCAAGTAGGTCCATCAGCCGAAAATTTGGACCTTCTTCCATATATATAAACGCACAAGCATTAGGAAACATATATCATCTGTTAGGGATAAGTCACATTCACCTTAACTGCAAGTCTGCAACAACTTTTCTTAGTGGTATTATACGTGACACCTAAGATTAAACAACGCGCGCAAATAATGCAGTCGAGGATTGCTTAAATGCCGTTATACTTGCATGATGCAAGCTTCTAAATCCTCACCTTAAGCGTGATCACTTAAGCCTTACTCTCATCGCAAGCATGAAATTTCACCTTATAGCAAGTATAAATCCTTGCAGCATAACAAGCACAAATTAAGCCTCTTCTCAATCGTGATCCCAACACTCATGCTTGGTCCAGAGCCTCGTACTCGAGAAAAGTGATATGTTATCCTTCCCAAGCAGCGATCTCCATATATATACTTGTTACTTTGTAAACACAAAGCCTTGCCACTCCGGTCCATCTCCACGACTTTCTCCATCGGCCCAATTCTAAAATCCTAGAATAAGATTCTAGAAGTTTATGGAGTACTTGTTGGCTAAGTCACTACAAAGAAATGTTCTTGAATATTTTGGAAAATTTGCTGGATAAGTCACCATTAGGCATTGTTATAGCATTGCTCGGTCAAACTCATAAATGTGGCTATCTCAAGATTGTTGTCAAATTTAGTTGATCAAAACTATATCTTTATTTCTAGTTTATATTTAGTCAAGTCTCGGATTAAGATTAGAAATACACATACCAATTCATGTATTGGCATAACTGTTATAAGTCCGGAGCTGTAGTACATGTACAGGCGTATCTATAGTTCCGCAATGACCTTTGGTACACATACCCGGTATAGATACCAAAAAGTTTTGTTGACTTGTGAACTCAGAAAGGTACACATACCTAGTATGGATTCCAAAAGTTCCTAAACTGTTGTTGTCTTAAGGGCACACATACACGGTATACATACTATGACAAAAATAACTTAGGAACTGGAAGTAAGTACACGTACCAGTACATGTACTTACTCAGTATAATATTTTTATATGCATTAGAATTATTTCTATGAAATAATCAACGTTTGAACAAATCTCTAAAACACCTCTAGACATATTTGATCACATTATAACCTATGGGTGTGACTCAAAATTAAAGTCTAAAGGCGTTATGTGAAAGTGGTTAAGCTTATAGTTCGTCTGGCTAGTTTCGGCTAACCTTTCATTAACAAGTCATTATACACGGTTCGATTACGTTTCATCCTAACCAGAGTGCATATTTTGTTGTGTTTATCTAAAGTCGAATTTTCATCTAACGGAGGAAAAAAGATTGCTTGATTCCAAAGCTACCTTATCTTAAATCTAAAGCAACCTTCGATCTTGAAAGTCTGTAAAAGGAAAACCTCAAGAAACTGGGATTTTTGAATCCCTGACAATCTTCTTGTGTGTCCTAGTTGTAAACTTGAGTCGTCCTCTCCTTTAAACTGTTTTAGGTTTACCGACTAAAAATACTTCGCTTAGGGATTCGTGAAGCCAGGTCCGACTATCTTTATCTTGATAGTTCATGTTTCCTGATCTTGCTATTGATTGGTGAGTCTCACTCTGATCAGGTAAGATTTTATACAAATCGCAAAGTTCTTCGTCTCAGATTTTATGATGCCATAAGTTAATTCCTCTATAATGATTCTTTGTTGAAGTCGGAGTAGGTTTTACTTGCGGGGTGAATAATAATTTAGGCTGCTCTTCGGGAGTCACAAGTACTAGATTTTTAGGTTTTCTAGACCTAGTCTACTGCAAACGATTTCATATCTCACCTTGATCTAACGATCAGAACAAAAATCACGTATAGGCTTATCTGTGGGAGACATATTGGTTTAAAGTCTTCAATTAAGTTGAAGCGACTCTTAGGATGTCAAGGACGTCATTTAAGGGAATCAATTGCGCAGGGTCTTGCGAGATTCAAGAGGCGTAAGGAGAGCGACTATAACTGAATTACTGTGGCGGTGGATTTGGTCTCAACTACATTCCAGTCTGAAGTATTGATAGTAGGCTAGAGTCTGTAGAGGCTTAATACAGTTTGGTGTTCAAATATGGACTAGGTATCGCAGTTTTTATGCATGCATTTGCGGCTTCCTCGTTAACAAAATTTCTGGTATCTGTGTTATTTCCTTTCTGCATTATTGTTTATTTACATAACTGAAATATCACACGTTATACGTAAAAATCAATAAAAGTAGATACGTCCATCTTAATTATTGGATACGACTTGATTGATCTTGGATATTGATCATTGGAATCGTCCAAGTACTCTCATGGTATAATCAAGTTCACGGAATTGTCTCCACTTACATATTGATTCTAAGAGAAAGAGATATAAACTCTTCATATAATTCCTGATTAAGATTCATTAAGTTGAAACTATCATAATGGTATTTGAGTTTAGTCCATATAGGTTGCCTACGAAAAAGTTGGTGGTGTATTTTGGTACCTCCGTGTTTTCAGGTAGAACTTATCTCGAAATAAGAGTTTATCCTAAATTCAGGGATCAAAACCCTAAAGGTATGCATTCCAACCCTAAATACTCATGTGGAAACTCTATGTTATATTTGAACGTTGGAGGGTTTTTGCAGGTAATCCCCTGCCTACCCGCCCCACCTTTCCCGGTAAAGTCTGCTGAGAATGTTTGTAGGAAGAGTCCGCCGGAGAATTCTGCATATTCCTTCAGCTTATTCTGCAATTATGTCTTCACAACTCATTTTGGCAAACCCACTTCGCCGGCTATTTTTTCGTTCCACTTTGGCCAGTCTACCCCCAGTGACTTTTTCTGTCTACTCAATTCCAAAATCCTATAAAAAGATTCCAGAAATTTCTAAATTAGTTGGTGGCTATGTGATCACCACATAGGAAGGTTCTGAAACCTTATGGAAGATTTGATGGACAAGTCATCATTTAGGAAGGTTTTGAAACATTATAAATGATTTACTGGATAAGTCATCATGAGACATAACTTATCTCGAAATTAAGGTTTATCCTGAAACCTAAACCTTAAAGTGTGCCTTCCAGCCCATCATTTTTCTTGCTTTTAATTGCTTAAATAAGTTAGATTGTTCGAAGTTTAATTTCAAGTTTTAGTTTCAGGAACTGCTTACAGATGGGAAACGATACTCCCACCCATAAGTTAGATTTTTTTTTTTCACTACGACTAGAATAGTTGAACCTATTGATGAAAACATTAAATTATCTGACATCTGGAGAAAATACTAACTCTAACGTATAGCTGGGGGTACTTTATCCCCTCCCCCCTCGTTATATAAATTGGGAGTTCATCAATTTCCGTAACTTTTTGTTTTTGACTGGGAGTTGATGAACTCCCAGTTGTAAGTAATTCTTGGAACTGAAGCTTGAAATTGAATTTCTAACAATCAAACTTATATTAAAGTAATCAAAAGCAAGAAAATATGGTTAATTTTGAGGGTTTTTTTTTTCTTTGAATAGCTATAGATTTAGATTTAGCCAATTAAAGGTTAATTTTGAAATTTGCTACATATAAGATCCCATATCCATATTTAGGACATTTCAATCCTAATGTAGCCCTAAACGAAAATCCCCAATAATGGGTTTCTTCTAATCTTACCTATCTGGACGTTTGACCAAGGGGCTTCCTGCATACTAGGCAAGCAAGCACAGGGCCTCGGCACGTCTACTACCCACTCGACAAGTGTCATACAAAATTCAATTATAACCAAACAAATACAAAGTGTGTAGAAAGTACAACTACATACTGCAACAAATCGTTAAAATCCCCGTGAGATGATTAAAGGCAGCTTCCCCACTATATAAAACCCCTCACAAAAGGGTAAGCATAAATGCTACATTTCTAGCTCCTTCTCTTTGCTTAATTTCTTCCTCTCTGCTCATATGTGATCATCTTCTTCCGTTCAAATTATGAATTTCATATCCATCTGAAGTTTGTGATTGCACTAGAAATGATGGGAATGTCGAAGAAAAAGAAGACTGCAAAGAACTGGTTCGCCTCTGTCAAGAATGCATTCAAGTCCTCAGCACCCATATCATCATCTCCGTCATCCAAGGATTACTCTTTAGCCAATAAGGTAAGTGCGCAATCTGTATAACTATATGTTCGGTTAGCGTTAGATTTTGTAAAATTAGATTATAGTTGTTGTAGATGACAACTTATGCTGGTATAACTAATTTTTTTTTTTTTGTTTATCATTAAAAATTTTCCAAGTTAGCATAACAATCTCGATTTTAGCTACCGATGATGATAGCTTAAACTCGCATAATTAATTTAAGCGTTAGATTTGTGTATATATCTCTTTTAAATTTTGTCAATGCCATCTCGAACCGAAAAACGCTTGTCGAGTTCTTGATTCAGGCAAATGAGGTTTAGATTTTTGCAGTAGTAGCCCGGAAAAAATGGGCAATCTGAGTTGATAAAATTTACAGATGGGCACAGCCCTACAGGGACAGTGACAATACACACAACAACTTGGACAAAAAAAATTTAATATCATGTCATGGGGATACCGGGGGGTAAGTGATGGCGACTGTGATAATGAGAGTACCCTCTGGAACAGGACACCCCAAATTAATAACACATGAACTTCCGTTCTCAGTCAACTCTAGTCAACAAACTTTCTTGTTTTTTTTCTTGTCCGTTTAGAGCACTGATATACTTGCTTGCACTATGAAAGTTGCTGCAATCTTCATCAACAGTGGAGACTTTTAACACGTTATGAAAAAAATACAAA
The DNA here is from genome assembly GCF_003573695.1 of Papaver somniferum. Lineage (NCBI taxonomy): Eukaryota > Viridiplantae > Streptophyta > Magnoliopsida > Ranunculales > Papaveraceae > Papaver > Papaver somniferum. The sequence goes on from NW_020631041.1 coordinate 8,470,789, forward strand.
AAAATTGATGGTCCCTTGTGCTGCGCATATGCGATTGCCACTTTTATAAAATGATCCACAAGTAAATGTTGGTGAGATGGGTTGCATCTTCACATTATTCACTTTGTAGTCTCAACATCAATGTATTGGTCCCCATTTCATAACCATGTAGCAGTAATGCCGCTATTAGTTGAGCTAATAATTTGTTTATATCTAATTATAGATAATAGAGGAGGAACACGAGATACCGGAGATTGTGTCGCTTGAACATTATCCGGTTTGCGATACTTCGTCTCTGACGACTACGATAGATGAAAATAATGCTGAAGCAGTACTAGAGATGAGAGATGAAGACCGTAGACGAAGTAATCATGCGATCGCGATGGCAGTTGTGGCGGCAGAAGCGGCGGTTTTAGCTGCTCATGAGGCAACAAAGGTGTCTAGGTTTTCTAGTTATAATCGTCGCAGGTTTTATGGTTACTCTAAAGAAGAAAGAGCTGCCACCAAAATACAGTCCCATTACAAAGGATACTTGGCAAGGAGAGCTTTGAAGGCACTGAGAGGACTGGTGAAGCTACAAGCACTAGTTAGAGGACACAATGTCAGGAAACAAGCTGAGATGACAATGCGATGTATGCAAGCAATAGTTCGTGTGCAGGCAAGAACAAAAGCTGACCGGCTCCGGTTACAAGGTGCAACTTCACACGACAATGAGAAAAATAAAGCGAAAAAGAGAGCGACGGAGACGTGGAATAATAGTCGGGGCAGGCAGCAGCAGGCGCGCAATAGTTTTAGCTTTGAGAAAGAATACTCGAGGTCGTCGACTCGGAAGATGAACAAACAGGAAAATTATCTTTCGAGTAATTCTATGACGATTAAAAACGAAAGAGCCCTTGCTTATGCTTATCCCTACCAGGTTAGATTTTCTTACCTTGAGCATGATGTTGCAGCTATTATGTATGTATGCATTTGGGAAGTCGGTAAATTCATTATTTATCTTGTACAGGACTCGGTGTCAAACCGTCAGAACTCAGTCGATTCGTACTCAGATGAAAAAACAAACCAAGGTGGTGGGTGGAACTTGTTGGATCGTTGGATTGATTCGCAACCATGGCATCGTGATAAACACGTCGCAGCAATACCGGAGAGCTCTTACACCTCCCGTACCTACAATACGGACGAAGACAATGCATCTGAAAGAACGGCGGACACAGACTTGGTATCATTATCACCGAGTTATCAGCTCCGTTTCAACCCAATTTCTAACCTGTCAAAACTCGGTATAAACTCGGCTGGCTCGGTCCCGATACGGCAGAGGAAACAAAGAGTTCTGGTTTCAGTGGAAACAGAAAATGTGAACTCACCGAGTTACATGGCGACAACTCAGTCTGCAAAAGCAAAGGCAAAATCGGCACAGAATTCTTTATTAAGCTCTTCATCATCAACTAGGAGGATATTTTTGAACGATTTGTCAATGAGTTCAAGCACTGATGGAATTGGAACAGGAGAAGTGAGGACAATCAACCAACTAGGTCCAATTAATAGCCCAAGCCCAACAAGTAGTCAAAAGATGATGCGTTTGTTGAAGATGGGAAAGCGCATTGAAGGAGTAAGATAGCCCTTAGCCTAATTGAAGTGGTGCGGTTTATCAAATAAGTTTTCATTTTCAACAAGATCTTCATAATTTGTTGTGCTATTGGAACATTGATTAATAATCTTTTCTTCAACACTTGAGTTTGGGTTGTTATTCAATCTTCTACAAATTCTTGGCTTATGACTTGTCAAAGAGTTTAATTTCTTTCACAATAAAAGATGTTTGTCGTAGAATGATAAATGCCATCCACATATGAATATCATATAATTCATATTATTCTTCAAAAGTAAAACTCATAACTCACACTACCACGTTGATATGCTAACATTGAATCGAGCCTGAACTGTACGATTACAACCCACTCTTTATTGTATAAGGTACGGCTAGGCTTCCAAGGCCAACTATGCGAATATAGGGCACGAGACACCATATGTGTCTCACGTAGTCTGTTGATTAGGTATTGATCATGTCCTTCGTTGGGCCCACTAATCACATCTAGGCATGCTATGATCACTCGTCAGGAGGCACGAGCTCATCTTAATATCATGTGAAAATTACAGGGAGATCCATTTTTACACATTTTCCTACTATGAAACTCACCCCACAACCCAAAAGCGGCCAACAAATTATTCGCATGCCCAGGGTTTTCAAAATTCGTTTATTTTCTTTTTTATTTCCCAGTTTAGCCTCACTTTCAGTTTCAGTTTTAGAGATTTAGGCGCAGAGATTAAGATTCAAAGATTCAGTTTCTGAGAGATTGAGAAGGAGATAGAATATGATCGAGAGCGAGAGCTGAGAGATTGAACTATCGATAGCTGAGAAGGAGCTGATTGAGATATTCGGTTTCAGGTTCGTTCGTTTTTATTCCAATCTTGATTCTGATTTTTGTTTAATCTTGATTCGATTCTATGTTTTAGTTTCTGTAAGATTAGGATCTTAATTTAGTTTTTCGAATCGTTTTTAGATCTTTTAAGCTTGTTTTTGAATTTTTGTTTATTTTCTAGGTTTTGAATTTGTTAACATCAATGTAGAGCTTTTCGATTAAATTTTTTTGTTTCGATTTCATGTTCCGACGTTGACATACCAATTTACTAGGTTTTGCTTCTGTTCTGTTGGATTTTTTATTTGATTTGTTTTTCCATTCTTATTTTTGATCTGTTATCTGTTATTGATTTTGATATCATGTTGATTTCTCATCTGATTATGGTTAATGTAGATTGTTTGTTGTTGTTGATTTGATCTTTTAATTTTGAGTAAGAATTTTTGTGAAGCAATATGCAAGATAGATATGTTTGGTTTTTTCTCTTTTGTGTTTTGCAGGGTGAAAATGCCTGTTGGTAGTGCACTAGCTGTAATTCACTACTTCAGTGAATTCTTAGCACATCCTGTTGATGTCAACACAACTTTGGAGTCTTTGAAGACAGCCGTTTGCCAGAAGTGGACTCGTTTATTACCGCATCATGTCAGATTTTCCTTTAATGATGGAAGCAAGTTTGTGCGAGTTGATTCTGATATTCTGCTTCAATTTTGTGTATCTCGTTGGCACTGTAAAGGTCAGAAGAGCTTTGATTTACTTGTCGAAGTTGGCTGTAATTCTTCAAGAAGTCGTAGTAGAGCTTCAAGTAGTCGTGTAATAGAACCTGAACCCGAACAAGCTATGGTGAATTTCCTTGAAGATGGTTCTCTGCCTTTTAACAAGGTTCTTAGGACTGAATGTTGGGATAAATTACTTGGTGAAGTTGGTAAAGTGTTTTTTGGAGGTGTAGCAGAGGTACGTATCGTAGTGAAGAAATACGAGTTAAAAGCTGGGCGTGTTCTTGTATATAAGAAGAATGAACCTAGCAGGTTCTATGCAAAATGCTCAAAAGAAAATTTCCCTTGGGAGTATAAGGTTTGTGCTGTTGATGTTGAAAACAGGATGCTTAAGGTTAAGAAATATGAGAGCAGTCATACCTGTGGTGTTGCAACTGAAAGGCTTTTCCAAAGGATCAACAGTAAATTTGTTTCTAGTCTGATCAAGGATGAAATCCGAAGTGATCCGAGTTTCAAAGCATCTGATTTGGCAAAGTTTTTCAAAACTAGCTACGGGATCAATGTGAAATACTACCAAGCTTACAACGGAAGAGAGAAAGTGTATGAGGATATATTTGGTGATGAAGCCATGTCGTATTCGCATCTGTCATGGTATGTAGATTCCATTCGCAGCACAAATCCTGGGAGTTGGATTGATTTTCAAGTTCAAACGGATGAACCTGAAGCGAACGAGGATAGTTCAGCTGAATTAGAAGATGAGGCACCTTCAAATAAGTTTGTGCGTCTTTTTATTGCTTTCGAGGCTTGCATCCATGGTTACCGTTACCTTCGCCCCATGGTTTCTGTCGATGCTACCTTTCTTACAGGGACATATAGAGGACATCCTTTTTATGCACATGCATAATGTCTTATGCATCATTTAGTTTAGATGCATAAGACATTATACATTATTTGTTTTCACTTTTCTGGTTATGCATCATTTCTGTTTTAGATGCATAAGACATTATACATTTTTTTTTTTAGCTGCATAATGTCTTATGCATTATGGTTTTCACTTATTGATTTTATGCATCCTTTTTATGCACATGCATAATGTCTTATGCATCATTTAGTTTAGATGCATAAGACATTATGCATTATTTGCTTTCACTTTTCTGGTCATGCATCATTTTTTATTTAGATGCATAAGACATTATACATTTTTTGTTTTAGATGCATAATGTCTTATGCATTATTTAGTTTAGATGCATGAGTCATTATGCATTTTTTTAGCTGCACATACTTCATGTAAACGCTGGCTTGATTTTATTTATTTATTTTTCTGTGCAGGCTTCTTCCCACTAGCCATGGCCCTGGTACCTGGTGAAGATAATGATAACTGGGAATGGTTCATGAGGAGTTTGAGTAATGTTCTTGATCATGATCAAAGGCCAATCACATTTTTATCTGATCTTGCAGAAGGACTAAAGAGAGCGATTCCATTTTACTTTCCTGGAGCCTTCCATAGTTTCTGCTATTATCATCTTAAGATGAACTTACCTATTAATGCATCTGACGAAAGGTATGGTGCAGTTATTGATTCATTTCAAGCTGCTGCTTATGCTCTTAGTCCCGAAGGTTTCCAAACTGCCATCGCTACTATTAGGGGTCTTGATTGTGGTTGGGTTTCCGACTATATTTAAGATATCCCTCCAGAGAAGTGGTCAAATGCCTTTTTCCAGGGTTGTAGGTATGGTAGGACATCTTCTACTCTTGCTGAATCCTTCAATAGTTGGATGAAGGTACACAAGAAGCTCCCTGCAAATGCTCTTCTGGATCAGATAAGGAAGGATGTGATGAGTATGATGTCAGAAAGGCGGAATACTGGTAATAGTTTCATAACAATTCTCACACCGAAGAATGAAAATAAGATGAAGGCTCTTATTGATGGGGGTTTAACCTGGATGGTTATACAGTCCGATACTCATGTTTATGAAGTGGAAGGAGGGGACAATTCTCATAGTGTTAACCTTGAGGCAAGGACATGTACCTGTCAGAGGTGACGCGTCTATGGGTTTACATGTGTGCATGCTTTCGCATCGATAACAATGTATGGTTCTAATCCATATGATTTTGTTGAACCTTCTTTCACTACTTCATACTTGAATAATGCCTACAGTCATGCAATTCATCCTATTCCGAACTATAACAGGCCTGAAGTTTATGAAGGTAATGATATTATCGATGTACCTGATGTTAGGAGGCCGCCAGGGAGACCACAAGCTAATAGGCATTTGAGCAGATATGAGAAGCCGCCCAGGAGAGCTATGCGCTGTGGTAATTGTTTTGAGCTTGGTCATCATAACAAGAAAACATGAATGAATCCTACCTGTTACAAGAAGCCTCCGAAGCCGCCGAAGCAGCCTAAGGGAAGTTAAAGAAGAGCAATTATCTTGTTTGTTTCTTCAGACTATTACTTTTATGTTTGAACCTTATTCATTTTTGTTTCATTAGTTTATGTATTAGTTTTTATGAACAAGTACTTTTTCTTTACTTAGTTTCTTTTTTGTATTGGTTTTATGAAAAATACTTTTTTTTCACTGTGTGTTTTTCTGCTTCTATCAGATAATGCTTTCATTTTTATTCTTAAATGCATAATGGATTATGCTTTAGTTTTTGATGATGCATAACTTGTTATGCATTAGTTTTTATGATGCATAACGTATTATGCATTATTGTTTTGAAGATGCATAATCTCTTATGCATTGTTTTTCGACGATGCACGATCTGTTATGCATTTATTCTTTTAAAGATGGCTGCATAACGACTCATGCAAATGTGGTTCCTTCATGCATCTGCATAACAAGTCATGCGTCTGCATAACAAGTCATGCACATTTATTTTATTAGGAATAACATGTTATTCAGGTTTATTTTGTTGCATAACTTGTTATTTAGATGTTTATATGTAACCTGTTGTTCCATCATTTTCCTTGTAAGATTTATATCATAGTACAGTTCATCTCAGCTCATGGACACCACTGTACTGTATCAAGTTAATTCCTCCAACCCATAAGTAATTTTCTCTCTTCCATTAATTACTTCAGTCCACACATCAACTTCATCTCCTGCAATTGCACCTACACATCAACAACATCTCAGTTTCTGCATCAAACACCACATAACAACCATATTTGTCCTTGGATTCCATCAGACCCTATACAGAACTTCAGTTAATTTTTTTACAGAACCCATTCATGTTGCTTCTCCCCCAGCTGTATTGCAACTCCATATTCATCACTAGATTCATAAACCACTGTATAATACAACCACCAGCAAACCCCAACACCCATTGTGTCTTTGCACTTTCTCCACATACAACTTCAACGATAATCCATCTTCTTAACACCACCAGACCCGTTTTCTTCTAAGATCTCTTTTCCTGTGAATAACCCATCTTTGCCACCACTTGTTCTCCCAGCTACAACTAGCACCAAATTCAAAACCCTAACTTCTAGTTCTAACCCGTTCATCGAATTCCTTTAGTTCATAACACAGTCATCTATGCTCTACTTCTTCTATATTCTTCAACCAACCAACACCCAAAATCAGAAACCACTTCTTCCATTCTCAGTACCACCACCAGTTCATAACACACTCAGCACCACAACTTCACTCAGGCCCTTAATTCATACAACCCATCAACTATCTTACCACAGATATCAATTTCTCTATCATCTTCTTCTCGATCTGACTTCAATCACTATCCCCATCTCTAACTTCAGTAAGCATCAAATCAAACCTATCTTCAGATTCTTCCTCCACTGAGCTCTCAATAGAAGCGGAAACCCAATATCCAATAGTAGTAAAATGGGTATGATTCTTCAACCCTAAAACTCCTAATTGGATTCTTCACGTATTTCCTGCACATGGACATAAATTTTTACAATACACAATGAATTAGTAACAAATAACATACCAATTTTTACTAATTAGGGTTTACGAAAAAGGTTGATAAAATACCCAATTTTCACAAATTAGGTTTTACAAAAAAAAACAACCTAAAATTGATAAATTAGGGTTTCTGAAATCTAATATGAAATTGAATGAATATGGTTTTGATTACCAACCTCATGATGTTCGCATACATAGTGACGATATATTGTAAGAAAATCATTGCAGTCTTACAACCAGTTACCTTTGCTTGAAAATATTCACGAAACTGCACTATAGATGGATCAAAACCATACACACGAACTCTCTAATGTATTAAGGATCTCTTTGAGATGAAAATCACATGAATTAAATCTCTCGATATCTCTCGATTCTCAGTGAATCGCCATTTTCTGCAGAAAGTTTAGGTAGAGAAACGACTGAGAAGAAAATGAAAATGAAATCGGTTTTCCTTAACCCTAAACTGTTATAGATCCTGTCTTGCTTTGACCGATCATGTCCGTCCGTATTTCATCGAGATGTGCCAATCATACGATGTATGTTGATATATCTATATCATTAGGTTAAGGATATAATTGTTTAAGCGCACCAATCATGGTCGTATAACACTTCCTCGAGATGAATATTCATAAGATCTATCACTGATTTCATGCGGTTAGGTTAAGGACAAACTCGAAAATTTACGAGTGCATTTAACTCTGGATAGGTGGGACCCGTTGACTTAACGCTCATTTTAACGGAAGTGTGACTCTTTTGTTAATTGATTGTAGCAGTATGACTAATTTGCAAATCGGGTCCTGATTGTAGAGCTGTTTTGTAGATCTCCCTTTATTTTTCCTAACCCAAATATGAGTAACTAAAATCATTTTCCAAGGACAATTTCGAAGCGATAGTACTCGCTATTTGCTAGTTTGCTGAGGAAGATCTATTCCTCGCAGATTCCGAGTTTTAGCGAGTTCAAGTGTGATTTTCTTGAATTTTGACGAGTTTCAAGTCCAATTTTCACGCATTTCAATCAACACAACTTATTTTCCAAATTTTGGTGTTAGTGTCAATATATACTTAGGAGGACTCTCTGATAAAATCAAGTTTTGGCGAGTTGGAAATCTGAACTCATTGCTCCTGTCTCCCCAACCACGTAGGATCGAGGCAAACCCCAAATCCGCGCCCCCACACACAAGTTGGCAATGGGACCTAAAAAGGTACCTTTTGAGATCCCAAGCAAGTACCTCACGACGACCTCAACTGTACGTGTCTAGTTATCTGACACGTCACCGCTCAGGTGGGAGCCAGTCAAATTCTAGCCTCGAAAATCTTAACGGTTTCAACAAAAATATCACCATTTTTTTTTTTCATTTTTCACTAATTTTTTTTTCTTATTTTCTGTAACAATTTCTTCTCTCTCTAATGGAAGCTCTGCAAATCTCGTGTACTGTTGTTACTTGTAAATCATCACCAACAACAACAGCATTCAAACCCAGAAGTACCACTTCACTAAAAAAATCAAACATTTTTGGTATTACTAATAGTAGTAGTGGGATTTTATTGTCACTGAAAACCTCAATTACAGACAGAGAAATCAGATTTCGATGTTATCAAGATGGGATTTCAATTTCTGATGCAGAAGAAATTGATGCAAAAGATAAAGACGGCATTTTTATGACTTACAAGAAAAAAACTGATCCTGGGGTTTCTAAAATTGGTTAGTTCTACATTTCTTGATTATTTCATCATTTGATTTTGATGTTGTGTTTGGTTTTGTTTTTGATTTATCAAGACGGGTTTTGAAGATTCATAAGAGAAATTGTGTCCCTGGGTCTCAATTTTAGTTTCTGAAATAGGACTAGTTATTGTTTATTCATTGCAGGTGAAGTGATTGCTGAGTCTGTGGCTGATGTTGGTGAAGCTATTGAAGAAGTGGTGAAACCAAAAGCAGCAGGAGAGACATACAGCATTGTTGTTGTATCATCAGAGGCGGTGCCGTATTCTAAAACAGGAGGTTTAGGAGATGTTTGTGGTTCATTACCTATTGCGCTTGCTGCGCGGGGACATCGAGTCATGGTAGTGTCTCCAAGATATGTGAATGGTAGTGCTTCTGATAAGATTTATAAAGGTGCACTTGATGCGCAATGTAGGATTAAGATTCCGTGCTTTGAAGCTGAGCACGAGGTCGCATTCTTCCACGAGTATAGGGCGGGTGTTGATTGGGTATGCAAATTCTAACTTGGTAACATTGTTCGTACATATGATTACTTTGGTAGTCTTTTCATTTAATGTCTTAGTCGTGCACAGGTGTTCGCGGATCACCCTTCTTACCATAGACCTGGAAATCCTTATGGGGATCAATTTGGTGCTTATGGTGATAATCAGTTTAGGTTCACGCTACTGAGCCATGCTGCATGTGAGGCTCCGTTGGTACTTCCACTCGGAGGCTTCACATACGGGGAAAAGTGTATGTTCCTCGTTAATGATTGGCATGCAAGTCTTGTACCAGTGTACGTTATTCTAGACTTTTATTTTAACTATCTTACTTGAAAATCAGTTCTTGGAACTCTCCTTTAGAATGTGTTGCCTGTGGAACTCCATTTGATGCTGAATTTGGAAGCAAATATCCAATTTTAACAGTCCAAGAAAGGGCGTATTTATGTTTTTTTTGGCTTCCATTCATTTTCGAGCATTTAGCAAACCAGCTTAGACTTGCATAACTAGTATTCAGCTGGGATCTGATGGAGTAATTGAATGTCATGTATTTTCAGCCTCTTGGCATCTAAATATCGCCCATATGGAGTTTATAAGGATGCTCGCAGTATTCTTGCAATACATAACCTCGCACATCAGGTTAACTCTTTTTACATTCTTCTTTTAATTGGCCCTTCATATATGACTATGGATGCGTCGAATCACTTTGTATGATTGAACTTGTTGGAATACTATTCTGAGGAGTACTAATCTGTAAGTACATTTGTTCAAGGGTGTGGAACCAGCTGCAACTTACAAGAATTTTGGGTTGCCAGCTGAGTGGCATGGAGCATTAGAATGGGTATTTCCTACTTGGGCAAGAACTCATGCCCTTGATACAGGGGAAGCTGTCAATATTATGAAGGGTGCAATTGTTACAGCCGACCGGATTCTAACAGTGAGCAAGGTAATAAACGTTTCTCTTTCATCTTTGCACCTCTTACTTTTTCTTGGATCAAGCCACCAACTGATTAACTGAAACATCATTCTTTTAATTGTAAAAGAATGAGATAAGTCAGGAGTGTTGATTGAGGCGTTTCCAACTGAGACTGCAACTGTTTAAGGTTACATATATTCCCTGCTTTTGTGGAGCTTACTGTTTTTCTACCTCCTTGTGCCAGGGTTATGCATGGGAAATAACAACTGTTGAAGGTGGATATGGGCTTGACGGACTCATAAGCAGCCGAGAGAGCGTTCTGGATGGTATTTGTTTTTGAAACAATAGCCGTAGTATTTTCTGTGCAGATTACCTTGTTGTGCAACTGTTAGATGATTATTTGAATCTGATTTTTTTTTTCTGACAGGAATCACTAATGGGATTGACATTGATGAGTGGAATCCATCTTCAGATGTACATATTCCTTTCCATTACTCAATCGATGACTTATCTGGGAAGGTACGTCCGTGTGTGTTTAATGTTCCATTTTTGGTCAAACCACTTAAAAGGTGTATCACGTAAGTCAAATTGAACTTGTCACACAGCAAGAATGCAAGGCGGCGTTACAAAAGGAACTGGGGTTGCCAGTCAGGCCTGATGTCCCATTGGTAAGATGTACATCCCTTCCCACATTGTCTATTTAGAATTTTTATTAGGTTATCCTGTTTCATAATTCATTTTGTTTCTGACTCTTAGATTGGGTTCATCGGGAGACTAGACTATCAAAAAGGGATAGATATGATTGAAGCAGCAATGCCAGAGCTTATGATGGACGATGTTCAGTTTGTAAGCTTGCGTATTCAATTTTTTTTATCAAATATAAGCACTTACCAAAGTTTGTTTAACTGAACCGTTATGATTTTTCTTCTGGGTCACAATAATTTTTCTTATGAAAAATATTCTGCAAAATTATTTATTTCTGTATGATGCCTCTTTTATTCAAGATTATGCTCGGGTCTGGCAATGCACGTATGGAAGACTGGATGAAGGCAACAGAGGCAGCTTATAAGGACAAATACCGGGGTTGGGTTGGATTTAATGTACCTATATCTCACAGAATAACTGCAGGGTGGGTTTATATATCTGAACTTCGCGACATTAAAAAATTCTCACAACTTTATGAAACTAATTGAACCCTTTATCTTTTTGAACTAAACAGAGCTGACATATTGTTGATGCCGTCAAGATTTGAACCTTGTGGTCTAAACCAGTTGTATGCTATGAGATACGGGACTATACCTGTGGTGCATTGCACTGGAGGACTAAGGGTGAGTTCGAGAAACTACAATGTCTTTGTACTTTTATGCGCATATGTTGTGTAGTTGACTCACTGTTTTAACAAATTGGTGCCGCACTGCAGGACACGGTGGAAAACTTCGACCCTTTTGCTAATGAAGGCAGCGGTAAAGGAACAGGGTATGCAACCATATTCTTATCTTGTTTGGCATAAATTTCACGCCAGAATAATAATGCAGTAAATGGTAAATACAAACTCACAAATGTTTTTGTTGCTATGTTCGGCAGATGGACTTTTTCACCATTAGCGAAGGACCCTATGTTGGGGGTAAGTTTTTCTGAAGTATCTAACATAAATCGTACACATCAAGTACATCTTGTAGGATGTTAATATCCAATTCGGAATATAGCAAACAAGAAGTGATGACACAAAACAACTCAGTTAGACGTCAAACGTGTTCCTTCATTTTTCACCCTGTGACCTCCATCAATTACTTTATTCCAAGGACTAGTAGAATATTATGGAATTTTGACTCAGTCAGGTGCCTATTAAGAAAAGAAACCTCACAGTTCTTGTGATTGTTGGATCGTGGTTTTATGACGTGACAAAACTTGTGAACCTTTTGGTTTGATTTTCTCTTTGAAGTGTCATTTATTAGTAGTTGAGCTACCTAATACTTTGTTCAACTAAAATACGTATCAATCGCCAGTCAGAAGTAAAAGGGTATGCATTCTAGAATAGTATATAAATAATGTGCAGCACGACCTCTTTTTTCTTGCTTTAGCTTGAAAAATCGTCGAAGTAATAATGACTCAAGGCCTCTGACCCATGTATCATGTCTTTGTGGGATGTCAAAGTGCACCAACTAGTTAGATGATGGAACATCCCCCATGCTATGGGAAGTAGACCATGGCTCGAAGTGATATGGTCAAGTTTCAAAAATACAAACTTGTCCTTTGCGTTTTTGCTCTTGTTAATTTTTTTAACTTATTACTGTTGTTATTTTGTTGATTAGTAATTTACTGTCTTATGTTATCGTTATTGAAAAACAGGTGTTGAGAATTGCGATGGACACGTATAGGAAACATAAAGATTCGTGGAAGGGATTGATGAAGAGAGGAATGGAACAGGACTTTACATGGGACAAAGCTGCTGCTCAGTATGAACAAGTTTTTAAATGGGCTTTCATGGATCCTCCTTATGTTAAATGAGGTACTAACACCATTTATGTTATAGTGCGTAGCTAAATTTTGCTAAACTTGTTCATAGTCACATAGATCGCTGCAATTTTATTATATTACTTTGATTCTGTTAGAGATATGTCGAACAAAATAAAAGAATGTGGAGGAAATTGAATAAAGTCACGTATGTTGTTCAACTGAAAATCTCCTTTTATGTGATTACAATCATTTTGCTCGTAGCGTTTCGATATATTGAAATCTTAAATATTTATAAACCATCCAAATAATTTACATAGGGAGATTTTCATCTTCGTAACTCTAAATTGCTAGTAGCGCATCAAAGGTTCAAAAAAGGAAGAAAATTGTATAGTAAGCTTCTCTGACATTCAAGGATTGTTCTCGGAAAATATGTCCAAGAGAGCTAATGCCTCTGGTATGTTGAGTTCAAGACGGAATTTGGGTCCGTCATAGTGGTGAAGGACTGGCCTGAATGAGTCTTCTTCTAGTGGCTCACATATTTTCCTCAGAAGAACTCGGACCTGGAATAACAGTTAATAATGTTTATGTTAAGAATTTCCCAGTGAAACATATGTTTAGAGATTTCCATTTAGAGCTCGTAGACAAGTTTAGAAACTTGAGTGGATTATTACCTGAGCAGGGAAACGAGATTCTCCCTGACATTTTTTGTCTTCCCAAGCTGTTGGATCAATGTTTGTTCCTCCAAAACTTGAAGCCTGAACCAAATATTGAATATTTGGGGTTAGCAAATAGTGTAACTGAACTATAAAAGAACCAATTTTCTTAAGTTTCGGTTGTCGGCAATCCAAACCGAAACAGTACCAGGATTCTGGAATATTATTAGAGAAGTGTGTAGATACCTCAAAAATTCCATGGAGTTGGTGGGTAGAGTAGTTGTAAAGAAAAAGAGGCAGTCCAGGTGTGATTGCTCTGACCGAGTCTCTATATCTTGGAGGAAGACCTGAAAACAATCACAAATTGACGAGCCTAAGAACAGAATTCTAATTCCAAAGAAAAACCCATGAATGTAAATTGATGAAAGATTCAAAAATCTAGAGATTTAGAGGACATACCGAAGAGCTGCCTTTGCAAATTCTCTTGCATGGTATCGTTGTTGCAGACAAAGATATACCCACCAACAGTTTCATTCCTAGGAAGAGATTCTGCTGCAGGAAGTGTCTTGAATCTCTTATCGACACTGTTCTTATTATTATTATTATTGTTGTTTTTCTTTCCGAATTTTCCTTCATAAACTTCTTCATTCTTCTTGTGATTGCTGTTGTTGTTAATAATTTTCGTATTACTCTGTTTGAAGTTGTCAGTCTTTGAATAAACACCTTTGTTAAGCCCTCCATTAACATTAAAATTCATATTCTTCTGCATCAACGACGATCCTCCATCTCCAATTCCGCCAAACTTACTGGCAATCTTCCAAGCATCATTGAATCCGTTCTGATAATCAGACCCCGCCCCATTTTTCTGCTGCTGCACTTGTTTAGTATTATTATTGTAATCAATATTCTTGTTAGAAGAAGGAAAGGTAGAATCATTTCGATTACCACCAACTCTGATATCGAAGTTTCTCCTCTCTTCAGGCTTCTTTGAATTGAGAGATGATCCCCAAATTGAATCATTGATGCTGAGATTCGCAAAGCTTGAGTTGTGCAGTCTTAGTTGATCACTGAACTGCCAGAAAGATTCTTGATTGCTTTCCATTTTTTCTTGATTTCTTAGTATTTCTTTGGTTTCTAGAGATGTGGTGGATGTAATTGTAGAGAAGAAGCAAGATTTTTCTGAGAATGGGAGATGGAGTTGTTGTCAGAATTTATAAGGAAGCAAAAAGGAGGAGGAAATATCAAGGAAAGTGCTTGCAAAGCCGTGTGTGCGCATTTGTCAAGGCCACGCGATTTGGCCAATGTTGGCTTTTCAAAGATTAGATCCCTTCTAGGGTAGCATATTACAAATGGGTCCCTTGGTAGTTGAGGGGTTAAAAGTTAAATTGACTTTTTTGGTCCTTTAGGTTGACTTGATGTACACGAATGATCATTTTTCGTTATGATCGAGTCAAAGGTCACCGGGTAAAAATATTTACCTGTTCGATTATGTGGTGGTAGAAATGAACTTTTTGAGCATGAGAATTTACCTTCTTCTTTTTGTTTTATGTTTGGTGAGTTAAATTTTCGAGGAATTTCGGATACTACGTAAAAAGTACTTTTCGTGCTGAAAGGTCAAATGTTAGTCAGGAAATCAGTTAAATTTTAGCATCACTTCTGAAGAGAAAAAAAAAAAAAAAAGAACAAATTGCCTTTAACATTTGAAAACTACTTGTGCTTCAGGTTGCCCAGCATGTTAAGAAACACTTCCCCTGTTTCAGAAAAAATGATACTTTTAGCTGTGGAGGGATTAAAGGGAACTTCTCAGATGGAGTTCTGAGTCCACAGTCCGGTGGATACATGGCAATAGGTGAAGCTTTAACAAGGACGAAGGAAAAGCAGATGTTGAAGATTCATATAAAAGCTTACCCAAAGCTAGTCATCCAATCAATTACAGATGATGTCCTTCTTATCCGATGGGAGAATAGGAACACTCTAAAAGAATAAAACACTTAAATTTAAGCTTTTTACATTGTAATTTTTCTTTTGCTAGTAGGAGAGACAATCAGGTTGGTGATGCAGTTTCAAAGTCTGTTAGAGACAATTTCAACTTGACCGCTTAAAAGATGATACTTTTTATTTCCCTTCACTTAAACGTATTTGTTTGCCAAAAAAAAATAAAAAAATAAAAAAGAAATGGATTTTGTAAAAAGTTAAATGGGGTGATATATGAAAATAAGAAAAAGACTCCCAATGGAGGTAACATTAATAATGTCTATAATTTTGGTTTTTAGGTGAAAATTGTGTTGAGTAAGTTGTGGTTTGAGTCATATGACACCCCCACCAAACCGCGTTTCTCTAGAAGGAAATGGAAAAAAAAAAACATTTGGAATTACTATGAGTGGTCAACGTTTCAGTCATGAAGTCATCGATTTGATTTGATTGATGTTGATAATTGTAGCTTTCACCTCTCTTTCCTCCTTTACTTAAGTGTTAAGGCTTAAGCTTACATTTTTAAACTCTTTTATCTTATCCTCCTCACCACCACCAATCATGTGCTCATTAGTCATTCAACACCACAGAATATAACATTTTGTTTTCTTTTCTATGCTCTATTTATAACAATATAAGGTGCCCGGTCATTTATTTATTTATAAATTTAAAATTCAGGGTTCAGGATTTAAACATTTGATATCCATGTGGAAACACCATTTCCAGTTTTTTGTTTCCCAACTCAAACTGACTAACCATCTGGAAATGACTCGGTTATATTTAAATGCGATTTAAAAGTTAATAAATTAGGATTACTGAATATATCTGTCATGTGCCCAATGAAATAAACAAATGATTCGACATCTATTCAACCCGAGGCGGACGCCAAGTTCCGTTCAAAATCAGATACAAACAAACCATCACAGTAGCTTGCTACTGGAGTGCATTACTGCAAAGGCCTGGCATACCCTTAACAAAAGAAAAACTAAATGAATTGGAATACTTTAGGTGATGGATATGTATATCTTTACGTACCTTATGGACCGCGAGCCGAAACGGTCACCCACTGATAGCGCAAGTTGAGATATACCTGGTTGCCCCGGCAGCACTAGTCTCAATCCATTTGCTAAAAGTTTGACAAACCAGGATGTGATTATTTTTTTATTTTTTTTTTGGCCGATGATAAAGTGTTAAATTCAACAAGGAAGAAAATTCATGGGCATCCCACCATCATCATAATAGCATTATTGGACTTGATATCCTTGGGTGCCGACCGAACTCGACTACTCTAGTTACAGTTTTAGAAAGCCCATAAAATCAAGACAGAGCACATAACTGTGATACTCTGGTTGGGCTTTGATTTTTTTCCAACCATGGTTTTCTTGATTTTATTTCGGGTAAAACATTTTGAAGTAAATCTAAGCTACTCCTTATCCAAATATTTATGTTAATACCAAAATTACCCTTCCTGATTAAGTTTGTATGATAATTAGGGCTGCACAACGGGTAGGGTGGGTAGGATATGGCCTATACCCGCCACCCTACCCGTTTACTGGCGGTTAAGGAAATTTTTACCCGCCACCCTACCCGCCAAATAATGGATAGGGTAGGATACGGTTAAAAAACTGGCGGGTAGGGTAGGGTTGGCGGGTATGAGTAGGGTATGTGCACCCCTAGGTAGGGTGGGTAGGATATGGCCTATACCCGCCACCCTACCCGTTTACTAGCGGTTAAGAAAATCTTTACCCGCCACCCTACCCGCCAAATAGTGGATAGGGTAGGATACGGTTAGAAACCTGACGGGTAGGGTAGGGTTGGCGGGTATGGGTAGGGTATGTGCACCCCTAATGATAATTACTTAGTGTAGTAATTAGTTGAATGATTAAGTTAAGTTAACTAGTGATTAGTGAGGTTAGGAGAAAAAAATTCTCGAATATAATTTTCGACTAAAGTAGACTCAATATAACAGTTTTCAGAGTGAACTTCGGTTAGGATAAAAAATTCTCGAATAAACCGAACTCAACATATGTGATTGCAGAGTAGAGTTCGGTTAGCAATTTTTTTTTGCGAACCAACCGAACTCAGCAATTTTTTTTTTTTTTTTTTTGCAAACCATCCGAACTCAGCATTCATTGTTCTATACAAGTGTTCAGTTAGAGGATAAAATTTTCCAATTAATCTAACCAACCGAACACAACATATTTGTTTTTTCAGAGAGGAGTTCGGTTGGAAATATTTTTTTGCAAACCAACCGAACTCAGAGTTCGGTTACGAAAAAACTAATTCGTGATAACCGAAGGGTTCTTCGAGTTCTTGGTTTCAGAATGTTCGGACTAGAATTTTCTTAAACTATTCCTAACCGAACATGCCACTGTAACTTCCATTTAAACCATATTTAGATAATTTCTAATCAATTTTTCAATCAAAAACGAATTAAAAGTGATGGCTTTTTCAATCGAATGAGGAACGTCAAAGAAAGAGAGAAGAAGAAGAAGAGAGGAATTCTTTTTTCAAAACTAAAAAAATTCCGATTCCCCTCCGATCTCAGTTTTTATCTTTGATTTTGGTTAATGATTCATTTAGATTAGCCATATATGATAGGTTTATGCGGTTATTAAGTTAGTTTTAATTTAAATTAGAGTAAAGAATAATATTGTATTTTCCTAACTTTAGGACACCCCTTATAAGTATAGGGAAGTTGGACTAATAATATCATGGTCTCCTAAAAAAACCCATGTCCCCCAAAAAATCGTTCTTTTTTTCATTCACTCATTGCTCATTTTGTAATTACATTTGTATGGAGAGAGAAAATTAAGCATGTTGATGATGCTGCAGATGGGTTGCACGGACACTGACTCGGCGTTGCGGACACGACACGACGCGGACGCCGACTCGCCCACATTTTTAAAAAACTAGGACGCGGACACGTATATACATGTTATTATATAATAATATATCTGTAGTTGCATATATATTTTCACACATAAAAGGCTGAAAATCCTTTCTTACTCACATTTTATTTTATAAAGAACGTTTGGGGAATAAGATTTCCTATTTCATTAGAGTATATATATAGTGTGCACATCCTAAATCAAAAACTCAGAAGTGGCCTGGTGGTTTAACGCTCACGTTAGGTGGAAGTTTTCTTTAATTTTGGGACAATGATCAAGAGTCTTCTTCGACCTATGATAATTTCATCGAGGCGTTAGATTTTGTCGTTAGATTTGACGGATCCCACATGAAGACAAGCTTGAGGCAAGCATTCATGGAGAATCCAAACTCTATAAAACACCGTCCAATCTTCTAGGATGCTGAAAGATGTCCGAGTTTCTTGATCCGAATAGCGGATTGGATGGATGGTCTCCGATCAAAATCTTTGGATACAAAAAAAAAACAATATAAGATGAGCGATAATGATTACCGATTATATAATGTTATTCTGAAAATAAATACTGTTAACCGGAATTAGGGATTGTCAGAGGACATTATGAAGACTCTTTCTTATACAGAGTTTAATTCTTCAGAAAACTTTCTCAGATTTGGGAGAAACCACCACCTTCACAGTGCTAAGGATCCTGGGTCTTTGTAGAGGTTTTTTAACGTTACACCGGAGGGATACTTGAAGATATTTAGATCTCAAAACCTGGAATTGGTTATGGAGTGTTTTAATGTAGTGGAAGAATTTTTTTTGGGAGATAGTGGCGTTGTTAAACCAGATTTGTTCGATTACTTTTTAATCGTTCCAGTTCACTTGTTACAGCCGCTACACTAGTACTTAGGTTATGAATAGAAGATATAGAAGCAACGAAGATTGATCAATATTTATTACTATTATCTCTTCAACCTTTTAAAAGTACAATTGTGTTTTATGGTGTGAGGTAAAACAAGATTTTTACCTTTTTGTTACACTAATGGTAAGGATCATGTTTGGTTAATTAGTCTCAAACTCTGGTAGATTTTTTTTATTTGGCTATCCGCAAGAACTGGTCTCAAGTTCTCAGCACAATTGCGAAGTGTAGAACATTTTCAGTTTCTATATCCTCTGGAGATGTAGAAGATTTAGCTCATTTGGGACGGATGGTGGTACTGGAGTTTCTTTCACCTTCTCTTTTCAGGAATGGATTTATTACTTTTATTCCTTTTCCATATTCTGGTTCTGGTCCTTCTTACTTCCATTTTGCAGTTGTTTCAAATTGTTGTAGTGAGTGGTTCACTTTTGGGTTTCTAATGGTAACTTCAAGTGCTTAGTGAGGATTGTCCATGTGATTGCTTTATCAAAATCGATAATATTGTTCTATCATTCTTCAAAATAGTTTTAAGTATCCTCTTGTCTGGTGTGGTTAAGCAAGTATTCAGCTGGGGTATGTAGAACTGAAGGAAGATTATTTATTATCTCTTTCTTTTCAAAAAAAAAAAGAACACATTCGATGTTGAATTATGTATACATATGTTAGGACATCAAAGTTTTAAATTTGATCATTAATCTTATTTTGTTACGATTATTCATCTGTTAGGACATCAAAGTTTTAAATTTCATTGTGGATGATTATAAATTTGCATTCGGGATGTAAAACTTCAAGGAAATGGATAACTAAATTGAATTGGATATTAGACTCAATGTGTTCGGATTTATGATGCTTATCCTTGTTAAGTCTTTTAAGTCTACAAGATTTTCATCAAATATATGTTTTTGACGAGTATCAAAAAGTTAAATGTGTTTCGTCACAAACATAAAAAAAAAGGAGTTAAATGTTAATTTCCTAATAAATAATATCTATGCAAAATTAAATGGGAAGTCAAAATCTTTGGTATGTAGTCTTGGTTAACAGTTTAAATTAAATCGGTCTTCATTTATTCTCATATATAATTATTGTATTCATAATTTCATTTACAAATATCTTTTATTGTTACAGTATGTGGAGGAAAAAAATTATGAAGGAAAATGAAAATTTGTTCGCTTCGGGGCATAAAAATACCCGAAACCCCAATATGCAGGTAACATGTACTTTAAGAAATACCACATTGATTTCTTTTCGAAAAGTTGACGACTACATATCCTTTTCCATGCATGTTTCTTATATTATCTCATCTCAAAGGATGTGTAGGTATTTTAGTCATTTATCCACTTGGTGTACACAAATGACACAACTTTAAACTTAATTTCCTTACTAGGTGATTAAATGTACAAGCTTGGTAAACACTATACATGGAATCCTTCCTGATATAAAAGCAGCCGCAAGGAAAGGCATTTTATCGAAATTCAATGCGAGAAATGAAAGAACATTACTAAAAAATGAAAGAACATTACGAAATTCATTTTCTCGAAATTCAATGCCTATAAAAGAAAATGAAAGAATGTCTAAATGAAACAAACGCAATATCCGTATGAAGACACCAAAATATCATTCAATTGAATGCCTTAAATGATATCAAAAAGTATATAGGATGCCAGTTAATATATATATGTAACATATCGGAAGATTAAGGTAGCCAACCAAATATCCAATGATGAGGTTTTGCAATATTACCAAAGCATAATATTTTGAATGATTGCATTTCATTGTGTAACATGTCAAACATACATTATAGTTTATATAATTGCATGTATAAGCACATGAGTTATTCGTCATAATATACTAGGTCATATAACAAGTATATATAAGGGGCCTTCAAATTACATTTGCCGGTAGTGAATTCAAGTCTACAATGAGTTTTAGTGCATTAACTGTAAATGTCAGTTATGATCACTAGAGAAGTTACACTTTATTTTGTAAAATCAATGAAAAACATTTTTTAGTAATGTTATTATCTAGAATTGATTCATTAGTAGAAGTATGTAACGAGGTAGAATAGCTTAAAACTTAATTTGTAGAGACCCCACTGTAGAAGAAGCCATTTCAATCATTCTTCACTAGTTGTGAGAATCATGCTACGATTTATGACGCCTCCAACTAAATTATAGTGAAGGATCAAAACACACAACTCTTATACATTGAACAATAATCAAATTACTTAAGAAAAGATTAATTGCCTCAAACCATTAAAATAAAAAAGAACTTGGTAGACCTACTTATGAAGATTCTCCCAAAGCAAATGATTTCAATGATGTATACGAAAATGGGGTTAAGATCTAACAAATTAAGAAGATAGACCACCCATATATAATAGAAACCCATCCTATGTTTTGAAAAAGATAAATAAGAATAGATGGGTGCCAACAAGTTATGGAAGTGATTGTGGTGCATTAAGTCAAAACTTCCCGTTTTTGTTTAGTAATGCGATTCTGCAATAATAAGGATGGATATTAATCCTTAATGAGTCTATTGTTGTTTACAAGTATCTCGCAGGAACATCTTAAGAGACTTGCTTATATGAGTATGGAATGTCGTTTCCTAATAGAATAAGAACATTATCTAAAGAAGACTCACAAATTAAGGATATAAGCACATGAAAATTCAACATGCTAAGCTACATGACACATTATTTTATGAAACTAATATGCACGGAGAGAGATGTAGTTTTAACGGTGGTAAGAAAGAGAATTTGATACTCGGATTTGAGAAGTTATTAACTTTAGACTTAATAAAAGAAGACACTAAAAACTAGAAAATGTGCAAAATATGGTAATAAGATAAAGAGAGAAATGGATTAGGGTTTCGGATTCCATATATCAATTGTGTAAACTAATCATTCTCCTTAAAAATATTCTTGATATAACTCGAGACAGTATCAAACCCAATCTTATGTCTCAGAACATATAACGATTAAAACAAATATTATAATTTTATGTTGTACCAAGACAGTATAACCTCCTACGTTTATAAAATATTGATAGTCGAAGACTATCCAAAGTAATTAAAATGAAGATAAATATGAAGAGAAATTAATTAAAACATTTGAACTCCAAAACTATATTTATTTAAAAATTACTAAAGTTTGTTATACGATTTATTGACTTTCTCCTTGGCCTCAATAGAGAGCTAGCTTTCCATTACAAAAATAAAAATAAAAAAAAAAATATCTAAAATATACTGTTTTGGGTTCACCTTCTAACCTTCTTCATTTTATTTGTATTTTATCTTCTTTTATTAAAGACAATAGTAGACCAAAATATGAGTCCAACTCCAAATTCAGTCTAATCCAAGATGGTATACAGTTATAGCTCTGTGCATGGTCAAGTCAACATAGGAAGGAGGCTCTGCGAATCGGGAGACCGCCGTTCCGACTCACCTTCCTCCGATCTCCACCATTTTTGGAGTCCAAACCCTCTGCATGTCCATGATTCAGACCTAAATCTCCTTCTAAACTAATGTTTTATACCTTAATAGCTTTAATCTCTGTTTTTTTCATCTTATTGTCACTCTTAATTTTAGATTTATCTCCTCCTTTCAAAATTTTTGATTTCTCTTTGTAAATTTTATTTAGCTATTTTGAATGTTTGATTAATACCTCGTTTTCAATGAATCTTTTATTTCTCCTGTTTACAGGACTTTTCTCTAATCTTCTTTCCAAGCCTGATTGGTGGGAGCTAAGGTTTTGACAAAACACACGGAGGCTACGGTGTCCTTCACCGGTTCTGGTTGGTGTTCTCTTTAGATCGAAGGGCTAACCTCTAATCCCGAATTTGGTGTCTCATATTAAATCCAAAGGCAAATATTTTAAATCATTGAAGCGATTATCATATTCAATTTAAGAAAAAAGTTTCGTATTTTAAATTATTGAAGAGATTATCATATTCAATTTAAGAAAAATCTGGCATTGGTGGTTTATTCTAATTTGAAGATCAAGTTTTATTCTTAGTGATTAATTTGTCATATCCAATTTGAGAAGACATAATCCTTTCCGATTCTTGGAATCTTAGTGGAGGTGCAACATAAGATAATCTCAATTAATTTTTGGATCTTTAAAACCAGAAATTTAAAGAAGTTTTTCATTTTATGAAGAGATAAGAAATTATATAAAGACATCATAGTTGGTTGTTTAGTTGAAGGATTTTACAGTTGAAGAATTTATTTATCTAGTGTGAAGCCGGTGTTTTTGAACGCGCGATTGGGGATATAAAAATCAATTGGGGGATATAAATTACTTCCTCCAGCCAGTAGTGTCTGTTAAGGAGTGATTTTTGGATATGAAAATACTAAAATATCCTTCCCTCAAAATAAAAATCTAAAAACCTAAAATCAAAAAAAATAAAATCATATCCCCCATTTCCATCTTCACTTCTTATCAATCTCTTTTAGGGTTAGGGATTTTAAACCCAAATATTCCACATTCCCTTTCAAATTATAAATTTCCCACTCCTTTTCAAATTCTCTTCTCCTTCTCTGCCGGCTCCTCACTTTGAAAACGTTTTTTTTTTTACATTAGGAAGTGATGAAAACCATGCCGGTAGTGATGAAGCCCATGACGGAAATATTTTTTTTACATCGCAGGAAGTGATGAAGACCATGCCAGAATCGATGAAAACCATGCCGGAAAACGATGCCGGCATGCTTGGTAACTAACATTCAATGCCGTAACTAAATGCCGGCATGCTCGATAGAAATCTATCAATGCCCGCAGTCAAGTGAAAAAAATTCAATTCTGTGAATACTTTACATCATGTGCCGGCATATAAATTTAAGCAACATACCATGCCGGAAAACGGTGCTGGCATGCTCGAGAATTAACTAACTGTGCCGGAAGTGATGAAAACCAGAAAAAATTCAAAACAGAATAGGTTTTGAATTTCAAAACCAGAAAAAATTTCTACGAGACGCTGTCTCGCACTCTGTCGGGAGGGGATACGCCCGGACCCCCTGGATAAGCTTGGTGCCGACATGGACGTGGTATGAATACCATGCCGGTATGGATGCTTCCGGCATGGTATTCATACCACATCCATGCCGTCACCAAGCTTTTTCAGCTATAAAAATGGTGGATTCAAAGAAAAAAAATCAAATTTTCAACCTCTTAGTAACAATTCTCTCTTCACATCATCCTCCATTTTCACCAAAATAATTTCCCTTTCAAATTTTCTTTCCCTCCTTCTACTCTCACCTCACTCACCCAAGCACAAATAATAATACACACTAATCATTCACCAAATAATCTTAAGATTTTACTAATTACTATTAATCCCTAATCCTGATTAGTGAGGGGTAGATTAGAAATTACTTAAAATACTTAGATAATGGATGACCCTGATTTGATATTTGGATCCCGTTTTTATCTTTTCCTATATCCCCAATTGATTTTTATATCCCCTAATCATGGGTTCGTGTTTTTTCTTCAAGCTTGGAGATTAATTTATTGTTTACTTTCAAACACCTATATAGCCAATGTTCTTGTTGCTCTTGCTGAAGCCTTTGTGAATTTACCAATCAAGTCAGTTTCCTATACTTCTGATCCCTTTATTCTTCTTCCTTTCTTTGAAATATTTTTCTTCTGAATTCGCAAATCAGCTTCCACAAATTTCCTGTTTTCAATCTTTTTAGATTCTGAAATTTATTGTTAATATCCTGTCTGCTTTCTATTATCCCTGTTTGTATTGCAATTTAATTGCTTTTTTACTCTTTTTATTTTCCGTTTTTGTTGCGTCTATTTAATCCTTTTATAATGAAATTCATGTCATGGAATGTGCAGGTGTTGAGAAACCCCTCACAAAAAATCATCTTAAATACTTCCTCAAAGAAGCATAGCCATGATTTCATCTTTCTGGCAGAAGCTAAGGCCCTTAAAGACAGTATGAATATCTTGGCAAGAAACTTAAAATTTCATGATTGGTTTGTTGTTCCTAGGAAGTATAAGCATAACCTTTATACTTCCTCAAGAAGAATAACCCCGATTTCATCTTTCTGGTGGCTTTCTTATTGCCTGACATAATAATATCAGAGTGAAATGCATTGCTGAATTTTTTAATATTTGCTTTTTTGAAATTCATGATTGTTTTAACAATATTTGGAATGTTGTTTGCATGCATGGATCCCTAAATTCTCAAGGGAAAAAACTCCAGTGGGAAAAATCAAATTCTTTTATCATATGAATTCTAGTTTTCCTTGGATCATTATAGGTGATTTAAATTTCATTCTCCATGTTAATGATAAACAAGGAGGGAACAATAATTCTAATGTTAATAAGTTTATTCATGATAATATCCAGTCTCTAGGATTAATGGACCTTAGATACCAGGGCATTCCTTTTACGTGGTCTAATAATAGAGAAGAACATGAAAACATTAAAGAACGTATTGATGGAGTTTTAATTTCCTCTTGTTGGTCTAATCTTTACCCTAATGCTATCATTAGTCATCTGCCTAGAGTTGGTTCTGACCACACTCCAATCCTGTTAATCTGTAAGCCTTTGAATCGGCACTCTCATAAACCGTTTAAAATCATCAAAACTTGGTTAAGTCATGAAAATTTTAGTAGTCTTATTGCTAGAAATTTGAACTGTAATCTCAATGGTTCTTATGCTTTTAAACTTCAAGGGAATCTTAAAAATCTTTCCTACATTCAAACCAAGTGGAATAAAACAGTCTTTGGCAATATCTTCCAAAATATCGATAATCTTAATAAGAAAATGGAATACCTACACACTATAAATCCTTTACCAATCCTAGAAATTAAATATACAGAATAAAAAACTTAATACTTGGTATGATAGAAAGAATGATTATTGGAATCATCTTTCAAAAGATAAATTCATTAAGGATTTAAATATAGACATGCAGTTTGTTGTAAGGTAGACCCGGAGTTTAAGTATAGACATGATCATGTGAGGGATACTTTATATGATGTACTATGGAGAGCTGGTATCTCAGCAAAAAAAGAAGCCCCTGTCAATTTTTTGACAGACCCCCTTGAGGGGAGATCAACACTCAGGCCAGCGCATGTTCTTATTTTTGGGTGGGCTAACGGAAAAAACGCATGTGTTGAAGTTACTGGGGTCTCGCCTTTAGTAGTCATTGGACATGGTACCTTTACGGTTGGAAAAGCAGCTCTGAGGGCTGCCTCATGTAAGATATAGAAGCATGAGAAAGCATGTATTGATAATGGACATGTTTTTATTTCTTTTGCTTTTGATATTTTTTGTTACCTAGCTCTAGAGGCGGTTGGACTTCTCAAGAGAGTTCAGAAAGTCATGCACAGTAATGTCATGACCCCCGGTTCGAGAGATTTTGTTTTTAATATGATAGGTTTTGCATTTCAAAAAGGGCTTGCGCCGCAGCTTGTTGCTCGCTTGCTTCCATGTAAACTTTTTCTCCTTTTTTCTAAAGATTCAAAAAATAAAAAATAAAAAAAATTAAGGATTTTGATAAAAAAAACGCTACTTTCTTTCACCAAGATGCTAATAACAGAAGAAGAATAAATCATATACATTCTCCTAGAGATGATACTAGTATTTGGATTGATGATGCATCCCAAATTCATAACATGCTGATAAAACACTTTAAAAGCATAAGTACTTCCAATAACGCACAACATCTTGACACTCTCAAAAATCTTATTCATCCTTGTATTAATGAGGATGACAATAATTTGCTCATTAGAATCCCTGATGAAACAAAAATAAAAGATACCCTTTTTAATATGAACCAGTGTGGCTCCCCTGGACCAGATGGTTATCCTCCTGGTTTTTTTAAAGCTCACTGGGATATTGTTAAAAACGATATTATCAATCTTGTTCAGGACTTTTTCAAAAAGAAATATAAACTCAAAGAAATAAATTATACTTATATCACTCTAATTCCTAAAGTTCAAAACCCTTCCACGTCTAGTGATTTTCGCCCTATTAGTCTTAGTAATACTACATATAAAATCATCTCGAAAATTCTAACTAACAGACTAAAGCCTTTGCTTCCTAAACTCATTTCTCAAAATCAGTCTGATTTTATTCCTGGTCGTCAAATAACTGACAATATCATTGTGGCTCATGAAATTTTACATTCCATGAATATTTCTAAAAACAAGAATGGACATATGGCTCTAAAAATCGATTGGTCAAAAGCTTTTGACAGAATCAAATGAGATTTTCTTAATCAGACTCTTCTATCTTTTGGCTTTTGCAATGAATGGTGCCAACTTATTATGAAATGTATAACCACCACTTCCTTTTCAGTCCTTTTAAATGGTGTGCCTGGTGAAAACATCGTGTCCAGGGTCTCCGACAGGGTGACCCACTTTCACTATATCTTTTTATTATCTGCATGGAGGTTCTCTCCAAACTTCTTTTAAAAACTGAAAATGATAATCAAAATTTCATGGATTAAAATCACTAAGACAACCCTCTCTGTTTCTTACTTATTTTTCGCCCACGATTGTTTCTATTCTCTAAAGCTGGTTTGTCTGAAGCAATAAATATCGTGAATATTCTCAATTTTTTTGGAGAAATGACTGGGCAAGTCATTAACTTTCAGAAATATGGGATCTACTTTATTCATAAAATCCACAACAAACATTGTAAAATCATTTCAAAAATTCTTAAAGTTAGGAAAATCTCAATGAACGATCAATATCTTGGAACACCTCTTTTTTTTGGCAGAAACAAAGTTAATAACTTTGAACCTTTACTTAATAAATACTATGCCTCCCTTCAGGGTTAGATTGGAAAGATGTTTAATCACGCTGGCCGCGTTGTTTTAATTAAAACTGTTCCCAATGCTCACCCTAATCACCAAATGCAATGCTTAGCTTTTCCCAAACAAACTTTAGATAATTTAGACAAAATTGAAAGAGATTTCTGGTGGAAAAAGATAGAAAAAAATAGAAATTTCATTATTCTAAAGCTTGGCCTAGTATAACAAAAGACATTAGGCAGAGAGGTCTAGGAATTAGAATACCTCATAAGCACAACCTTGCTTTAATCACCAAATTGGCCTGGAGATTGATTCACAACCAGGATCATCTTTGGGATAAAATTCTTAAACATAAGTATTTCAGAAATCATAACCCTTTAAGGAAAACCAGAAAATATAAAAATTTATTGGATTTGGTCAAGTATTAGGAAAGGCTTGGAGGTCATAAAATCTAACAGTGTTTAGCAGGTGAATAATGGTCTTGACATAAATATCTGGTCTGACCTTTGGCTCCCTAACCAGTCTGTCCTTTTTACCTCTGCTACTCTAGATGAAAAAAATTCCTAAAACAGTTAATGACCTGATTAACACCAATGGAAATTGGGACATGACTATTACTTCTAAGTCTATAAATAACTCTGCTCATAATGCTATTAATATATAACTATCAACCTAGAAAAAGCTGACAGGATCAGATGGCTTTCTACTAGATCTGGAAAGCTTACTACAAAGTCTGCTTATAATTCCCTTACTAAACTTAAAATTGATAAGGATGAAGCTTCATTTTGTAAATAAATTTGGGGTTTAAATATCATGCCTAAAGTTAACATGTTTTGTTGGAAAATTGTTTCTGGTGCTCTTTCTTTAGGTCGTAAAATGTCTAGATATGTTAAAGATGCAAACCATTTCTGTTTACTTTGCGATTGTCATACTCTGGAGAATGAAATGCATTTGTTTGTTAACTGTCCTTTTACAAAAAACTTTTGGGATTCATTTGGTTTAAATAAGATTTATGATTACAAGAGTCAAAACGATATTTTGCATTGGTTCAATTTTTGGATGAATAATAAATCTTTTAAAAATAGTCATGACAAAATTTCTTTCATTATTTGGTCCATTTGGAAATTCAGAAATCGTGTTAACTTTGATAAGATTTTTCCAGAGCCACAAAAGTTGCTTAAAACCATTAAAGCTACTCACCAGAATTACTCTACTAATATGACTTCCTCCGTTAAGAGCTCATCTATTTCTGACAGAGAAGTATGCAATGCTACTAATGTTGATGACAATAGAGAATTTGATTGATTGGTTAGTCCACTTTGATGCATCCTTTATGGAATCCGACTTCACTGTGGGATATGCAATCTCTATTCAGGATAAAACAGTAAATAGGAGGGACTGGAGAGCAGGTAGCAGTTGGGCATCCTGTCCCTTAGAAGCTAAAGCAGGAATTGGGGCTATTAGATGGATGATGGATTTTAATCTTAGCAACTGTTGCTTAATCAACGACTGTCAAATCTTGGTGAAGACTATTAACGGGGAAATAAATCCTGAGGACCAACCTTGGAGATCTCATATTAGCATCGACAGACGCAAATTTTCTTTTAAATTATGTAATTCGATTTCCTTTATGTTTAAAGATAGAAAGTTTGTTGATTTTAAAGATAGACTTGCTAAGGAAGTGAGAGCTAGGAAAATTATTTGCTCCTCTAATGAGAATATGTCTATTCGTGAGAAATTGGTTTTCTTAGAAAGGTCTAATCTCATATTAGATTCTATCATATGTAATGTAAACTTCCTTCTATAATTAAATAAAAGTCTTTCCTATAAAAAAAAAAGTCGGCTCTTGGCCCTCAAAACTCCTCTCAAACCGATTGTTTCGTCGGCTTTTTAAAGTATAACCCCAATAAAATAATAGCACCGGGACTTGCAAAATTTATCAATTTATCGCAATATTAATTAATCACATAAATTAATAATTATTAAATTATATATTAATTATGAAAGGGAGCCAGCAAGGCCTTTATTTTCGAAAATAAAAGAGTTATATTTAGACAGGATTGGTAGGTAGCCGGGCTACAATCTAAGCACCGAAACCTTTCTGGATAGCCAATCCTATCCTAAGAAAAAGAGAATTGTCTATTTCGTTATTAGCATCATAATTGGCGAGGAAATTCTTTAATCTCTTCAACAGTACCGTAAAGTCATCTGCAAGTTCTCCCAAGGTTGAGAAGGCCAAAGCATAAAAGCCATATCCTTGGGATGCACATTTGTCGAAATATTTGGTATGTACGTCTAAGTGCAGCAGCAATGGCTTGTCCCGGAACAAAGCTATTAATACCCCTTCCAGCAAAGGGTGATACTCCAGTAACGTCGAAGCAGATATCACGGCCGTTTTCCAAGTTGCAAATGAGGATGTCAGCTGGTTTGCGGCCACTATCATTGGCCAGGGAAACCCCAGTGATGCTTCCTTTCTAGCAGTAATCCCAGCGCGGTAGCAAATGTCCAAAATGATATCTCTAACTAAGTCACGCCGAAACTTTAGGCCAACCTCACTCGCACAGTGGAGAGCATGATCGCCGAAGATATCCATTGGCTGGTCACAACATGGGCATATGTATTCGTCAGGGAATAAAGGTATACCCATCTGGTATTGAGCTACAACACAGAACTGTCTTGGTCCTAGCATCTGATTTAGCCCAGGAATGGGAATGGCTTTCAAGTAATCCATTGCATGAGGAAGCTGATTGCACTGCCACAGTACTGCATCTCTGTTCGTCAAGGCAAACTTTTTTGGTAACTCTCGTTTAACAACGTCAAAAAACTGTGCTGCCAACTTTTTCATAGGATGGGGGGCAGTAGTACTGACGTAGAAAGTAGAGAGACTACAAGCATGCATATATCTGTCAAGAGCAAGTTGATAGTTGGTGCTCGGAGTTGAAGTGTCTACGGAGCTCAGAATAGTGGTTTGTAAACGTTGCGTCTGGAGATGTGAGGCTAAGTAACAGTACTGGCTGGTGTCAGCCATTTTATAGATACCAAATCCCCCTGAATTGATGGGCAAAGTGACCAATCGTTGTTGAAGGGGGCCAAAACCCGCCCCGTCCCTAGTAACCAAATGTCTCAGATAATGAAGCAGGTGATGGTCGTACCTTTCTGTTGCTGCCTGTAGCGCTTGGTAGGATGTAGTACGCAACGTAAAGTAAGGCGAGATACTCTAGTGCAGTTGCGTAAGAGGAAAAGTTCACTTTGAGGGTCCTTCAACTTCTTAACTGACTCCATAAGGTGGATTGTTTTGTCAGCTCTCTGGAGGATCATATCACTCTTGTATTGATTATCTAGACTGACAGGCCTCCGAGAACTTTCACACCTCTATCCGGTCTGCCTATTGTTGAAGGGAAAACTCCATCCATTAGGCTTCTTAGATCTGTTGAGGGCCAAAAAATCTCTGTCTTCTGGATATTTAAATGCAAACCACGCGACTTTCCTTTTGCCTGTATGATAGCAAGAGCTTTAGCAACTTCTAAAGTATCTCCGATGATTGTCCCATCGTAGAGATACCAAGAGTGCATATCCAGCGTGCACTGAGACGCAATCTTGCAAGCCAAGGGGTGAAGCACCAGTGAGAACAAGAGAGGGCCAAGGGGGTCTCCTTGTTGAACCCCTTGGGCAGATGATAGTACATGCTCGTTGTAATATAGTTTTGCTGGTTGAGCATAACAAAACTCGACCCATTTGGAAATTTTAGGACATCTAGTTGTAACTTCAGCAATTAAGGTCGTTTTATCTACCAAATTGAAGGCATTGGAAAAATCCACCAATAACATGGTAAGATTGCTATCCATACCTTTCAATTCTAGCATCCTGTTGGATGCGTGTAGTATGCTTTCACCTACGCATGGGATCCCAACACCGAACTGATAGTTCCCTAAGTAGTTGGCCATCTCTTTGCCTACTGAGGTAGCCGAAAGTTTGGAGCATAATCTCCTCCAAATTGTGCTAACTGCGATTGGCCGGAGACCGCCATCAGGCTTGAGAAGCAGAGTCAGGGGGCGCTAGCAATATACTTCCCCAGAGCAGCAGGGAAGGTACCTGACAGCCATAAACTCACCACCTCGGCAATGGATTTTATCAACTCATCTGAAACTGCTGCAGCCTGTCCTCTAATTGCATCCAATAAGTTTTGCGCTCTTAAGCCATCACGTCCACATGCAGTGCCTTTAGGGAAGCTCCTAATGGCTTCTAGGACTTGATTACTAGTAATGGAAAACGGTGCAGCTGTGATGGCCTCTGCATGGATAATAGGAGCAGGTGCAGGCGGATGTTCTTGTTCTAGCAAATAAAGTGTATCGGGTGTAGATTCTGCCACCCTGTCTGAGGACAAAATTCTGATGGATGCAGTGTAATGACCATCACTGATCTTCTTTCGGCATGCTTCTACATTGGTTTTCCGCTTCTTTTTGGCACGTTTCCTCTGCCGCTGAATATCTTTTTGTTGTTGCAGGATCCGAGTAACCAAGATGCGACATCCATTGGGCTATCTCCATGTTGTCAAGGCAACATTAATAGCTATAGTTTGCAATCGTTTCCTGTTACTCGATCTCTTCTCATTAGAGCTCTTTGGGGTATAAAGATTGAGGGTACAGACAGGCAGAAGAAGCAATTGCAACCATGCATTTAAATCCCGAGGGTGAGCCACAACTTTTTCTAAAGCCAATTTGAGATTTCTAGAAAAACTGAGCCGGCATTGAGGAGGAATGTTGGAAGTAGTAGCTATGTGTTTCTGGTAAACCAGGTTAAGCAATTCCAGTGATAGGTCTCTAGAATTATCATCAGGCATTACATTCGTAGGCCGTGGCCTTTCATTGTCTGCAGTGATTATAATAGGGGGAGCATTGTCCTGAGAAGGTCTAGCAATCCCATATATTAAAAAGTCTGCACTGCGACCATTATACGGTCCTTTTAAAACTCCCCCTGGATGATCTCTACATGGCCGTTTCCAAGAATACCATTGCATGCAAGGAAAACAGAGCCACATCTGTAACTGCTTCAACATTTTTTCCCATGCTCTGTGAACACTCCATACGGTGTGAATTCGTTCCTGGCAGATTAATGTACCCTGTGCAGTGGATAAATGACGATCTTGTATATGTCTGAAGATTAAACTTCTGACATAACCTCGACCATTATTATCCTGACAGTCTTCAAAAAATTTGTAGGGACGATGACACCATGTATCATCATCGGAGTCACTACATTCAGATTGTTGAGAAGAGGGCTCTGTAGAGGAAGTCGACGTGTTTGATGGCAATCTGGGAGACGATGAAGTCCTGCCTGATGATGATCTTTTTTTCGGCATCTTTTGGAAATAAAATAACTACCTAAACCGTATCTTAGGGATTTGATGTAGGGATGGTCATGCGGCGGCTATGGGCGGGATCCAGTCACTACCCCGTTCAAAAAAAAAACCACACCCTCCCCATTACCCGCTTGATCTGGGACGGGGCGGGTATGGGAAATACCCGTACGGGGCGGGTTTTTTACGGGTTACCCATGACATTAAGCTCAAATATGATGAATTAATTTAATAATCAATACCTAAGTTCAACCTAATAATAATAATAATTTAAAATTTCAAACTCATAAATTCATCGTAAAACAAGCAAAGAAAAACAAATTGGTCTATAAACGAGCATCACTCATTTTAGTTCTTAATTATTTCTTATCAAGTATCTTCCTCCATGTTGATCACCTCATCGTCTGCTTCAGTTTCTTCCCAAAATGTTTCACCATCGAATTTTGATCCACCTAGCCAAAATAAGAAAGTGTATCATATAACCATAATGATGTATTAAATGTAAAAAAAAAAACATTTCAATAAAAAGAGAATTTCATTACCATTCAGCATATCCCATAGCCAGTCTTGAGCGCACATCAAAGCTTCCAACGTTTTTGGATGAAGTCTATTACGTTGGACACTCACAAATCTACCTCCGGTACTAAAAGCTGATTCGGAAGCTACCGTTGAAACTGGAATCGCTAAAATATCTCTAGCCATACACTGCAAGACTGGATATTTAATCCCATTTGTCTTCCACCATGCTAGCATGTCAAAATTACCAATCCTAGGTAAAAGATCTTCTTCTAAGTAATTGGTTAATTCTGACTTAACAGTACTAGTAGGAGCAGTATTAGAGACAAACATATAAAACTTTTCCAAAAGATCTACGTCATCGTTAAAACCATGCATCTCTGAAGTGAAAGACAAATCATTTTGGCTAACAAATGTTTCAGCAAATTTTACTTTCAGTTCATACTCCGTCGCCAAATCAACGCATAAATCGCGTACTCGATCAATTTCGATTTTTGAAAAAGCTTGACCATAAATTTGTGGAAAATAAAACTCAATCAATTTCATCTTAAACCTTGGATCTAACATAATTGCTACGGCCATTACTCCATTGATCACAAACCAATACTCTTCAAAATTCTCTATCATTTCATATGCCATTTCCTTAATCACACCAACTTTAGATTTTTTCCACTCATTTAATGACAATCTAATATCAAAAAAACTTGGAAAGAAAAGGTTGGTGGTAGGATATTTTACTCCGGAAAATTTCTCTGTGAAGGTATAAAATATCTTAAGTTTGTCGCACATTTCCTTTGCCAACAACCAATCTTCATCATCTGGCAAACAATCATACTGTGGCTCACGTTGCTTTAGTCGAGCAAAAACCTTATGATACTTAATAGCAGTATTAAGCATCAGGTATGTTGAGTTACATCTTGTCTCACAATCAAGAACTAACTTATTTATACTCGAAATATTTAGTTGACGGGCGGCCTCTTCAAATTTCTCAACTCGTTTTGGTGTTGCTTTCCAGTAAGCAACACTATTACGAATCAATTCGATTGCTCCTTTGATCCCCTCTAATCCTTTCTTGACTATAAGAGCTAATATGTGTGCACAACAACGCATATGAAAAATATCTCCACCCGACATTAAGTTACTTGATAATTTTTCTAGGAGAAGTTGGATCATAAGATCATTAGTGGAACAATTATCTACAGTAAGAGTGGATACTTTACCATCGATATTCCAGTCTAGCAGACACTCCATCAATGCGGCTGACAGGACTTCAGCCGTGTGCGGACATGGCACATACATAAACCTAATACAAAATAAAATTCAGATGGTTGATTAGACCGTACTACGTAGCAACTAGTAATTAATCAGTAACAAAATTAATGGTAGTGATTTTTCATTTATGACGTGCATATCCAATGCTTGAAATCATTAAATGAATACGCGTACCTGATAATTCGGCTTTGCAAGATCCACGATTCATCGATGAAATGAGCCGTAATAACCATGTATCCTTTGTTTTGCTTACTAGTCCACATATCAGTAGTCAACGCAATTTTACCTTGATGTTTTTGTAGCACCTCCATTGTTTTAGTTTTTTCTTCATCATAGATTTTAAGGATATCCCTTTTAATTGTGCTCCGAGATACCACCTTAAAAAACGGTTGAAGCGCATTTGAATATCGTCTAAATCCGGCATGTTCAACGATGGAAAGCGGATACTCGTGTATGATTATCATATAAGCAAGTTCCTTCCTAGCGAACGATTGATCAAAACTGTACGTGTTAAGCTGACTTCTTCCGTCACTTTTTTTACTCGGAGTGATTATTGATTGTCTTATGTCTTGCTGTTTACGTCGAGGACATCTTTTCATGTGTGCGTGTAGATGCTTAGTCCCATTTGTGCTTTTTCCTCCTAATGGTTTATGACAATATTTGCAAACTGCTTTGTCTTCCCCTTTTATCTTTTTATTTTCAAAGTGGTTCCACACTATGGATCTTTTCTTCCCTGAAACTATAACAATTTCACCTTCGGCATTATCACAATCACCTGTAATGTTTGCCTCGGCAGTTTCACCATGGTCATCATCCATTGGAGAACTTGGAATTGTCTCGACATGGTGTTCAGACTGTTCGGATTCACCTCGTGTGGATATAGTTGTCATTTTGGGATCACTGTGTAATATACACATAAAGTAATATAATATATATAATAAAGAAAGCTTAAATAATATAATATAATCAATACAATAATTAAATAATATAATATAATATAATATAATTTCTTAGTTTAAATATAATATAAATAATTAATGATATCTTATACTTTTATGTTTTATTTTATAATATAATATAATATAATATAATATAATTTCTTATTTAAATATAATATAAATAATTAATGATATCTTATACTTTTACCTTTTCTTTTATAATATAATATAATATAATTTTTTAGTTTAAATATAAAATAAATAATTAATGATATCTTATACTTTTACCTTTTTTTTTATAATATAATATAATATAATATCTTAGTTTAAATATAATATAAATAATTAATAAAAATATAAAATCCTAAATGGGAACGTACGGGACGGGTATGGGGCGTGGACCTAGAATCTCATCCCCGCCCCATCACCGGTTCACTAATTTCGGGTATTACCCATACCCAATCCCAACCCCATTTGTACGGGTAAAACCCTACCCAATAGGAACGGATACCCACGTGGATGGGTTTGGGTGGGGCAGCAAATGGTATTAAAAGATGCAGAAAAGAAAGTAGAATCGATGGAGGTGTAGTATGAACCGGATCTGTTGAAGGTTGGATGTATAATAATTGATTAAGGTAACACATGTTTTCTGTCGCCTGTGAAATCTCCAGAGAGTCTCTCTCCAACTGCGAAAAACGTCTATCAAAGAATTGATTAGTTTATCAAAGAATTGTTTAATTCTAAAAAAAAAAATGAACCAATACACCTTATTCCATTGCAAATTATTATTGTCATAGTAAGATTCGTTCAATGGATGACACCGTATCAAAGAATCCAAGTAAAGCGTTAGATAATAAAGGAACTTGAGAATTGCAAAAATTTAATTAACCGATGGGAGTGCAAGAAAAGAGATGGAAGATGAAGTTGTTCAGCATCTACACTCGACGAAGAATATTAAAAATGAAGAAGAATAAAATATTAACAAGACTGTTAATTCTTTTGTAACCCTGGCTTGTAGTTATGGGCACATCAGTAATGACAATGTCACGTCTCTAAGGAAGAATATGACTCAACTTGTTCTTAAATATAAAGAAAGGTTCAATAGTCAGGAGGAGGAGAACATCGGTAAGGAATTGGAACATGATAGTGTGGAGAAGGAAGTTTCAGACCAAAACTGTCTGCCACAGAAGGAGGAATTGATTGGGTGCTCTGAAGTTCAAGGGAGGAGAATTGGTGATGGATTTTAAAATCTGGAGCTACAACATAAGAAGTCTTAATGATTTTTATAAGATAACTTCTCTTAAAAATATCATTAGTAGTCAAAAGTGTGTTGTATGCCTAGTCCAAGAAACTAAAATTATGAGATTTTCTAACTGGTTCATAAGACAGTTTTGGTATGATGACTCTTTTGATTGGTCATATATTCCTTCTGTGGGTGCTAGTGGTGGCATCTTATCTATATGGGACAATAATAGATTCACAAAGGAAGATGAAAGAATTGGGTATAATAACATCTCTGCTTTGTTAATTAACAACGTCAATGGCTTTAAGTGGGCTATAACTAGTTTACAGTCCACGTGAATATAATGCTAGAGCATAGTTTTGGGATGATTTGCAAGAGATTATACATTGGTGGGCTGGTCCAATTTGCTTTGCAGGTGACTTTAATGCAGTTAGACCAGATGATGAAAGAAATAAGGGTGAAGCAGACAGTAGGAATTCTGGCTTTCTAAACAGCTTCATTCTTCAACAAGAATTGGTGGATCAATCTTTGGTAGGAGGTGCAGATACTTGGTCTAATAATCAAACTGATCCTCTTCTTTGCAGGCTAGACAGGTTTTTATTTAGTGTTGAATTTGATGAGGCATTCACTTCTGCTTTATCTTAGAATAGTTTTCAGTTTGTTGACTATACTTAATTTCTCGTTTACGAGAGTCGTCTTCTATACGAAGATGACGTTGTCCTTCTAACTCATAGTGAGTCTCAGCATTCTTAAGTTTCTCTTTGTAACCATTCCAAGAAGGGGGAAGACGGGAAATAATAACGCCAACAATAAAGGCATAAGCAAGTTCGATTCCAGCATATACTTAAGATGATTAAAAGTTCACTTACCTGGAAAATGATTGACTTGGTGTCAACCATTTTGAAGTCCATGAAGTTGCAAATCAGGAATTTATTATTGCTTGCTTCAAAATTCTTGTATTTGTTGTCAAGTGCTGTCCATAATTCCTTTGCAGACGCAATACTTCAATGAGAATTGTAAACATTAGTTTCCAGGGAATTCAAAATATGACCACGGCACATAAAATCATCTTCCTGACGTTTCTTACGTCTGGCCTTCAAATCAGAAGCGTCATCATCTTTTGGGGTGAGAATTTCCTCCAATCCATCTTCAAGGATATACCACCACTTGATGGTGATCAGGAAAAATTTCACGGTCTCTTGCCATCGGGTAAAATTCTCACCATCAAAACGTTCTAAGCAATTCAGAATCTGGTACAATACTTGCATGGATTGAGCAGTTGCGTTTGAAGGTTCACCCTCCATTATTGAAAAACTAATTGCTCAAAACTGTTGGAAAATGGTTAATCAGAGGATGAATTCAGGGAACAGAAAAGAATT
Source organism: Papaver somniferum (assembly GCF_003573695.1). Taxonomy (NCBI): domain Eukaryota; kingdom Viridiplantae; phylum Streptophyta; class Magnoliopsida; order Ranunculales; family Papaveraceae; genus Papaver; species Papaver somniferum. Next base: position 8,509,283 of record NW_020631041.1, read on the forward strand.
TTGTATCACTAAGCTTCAAGGTCTTACGATTCTTTTCAGCAATTATTTCGACCCTTCCCAAAAAATTGGAGAGTACAATCGATCAGTGAAATATTGCTGCTAGGATACAACGGATCCCTAATAACGTTGTTGAATCCAAGGGTTGTACTCCCTTGACCCAACCAAGAACACACACTAATTGAATATGATGATACTTAGAAATAAAGAGATTTTAATGTTGTTTTGAGATGATCTTAAAAGGAGAACAATCACCACTATTGGTAGGGTATTTGCACCTTTTCAAGATGCTTGTTCATCACCAACAAATACTTCCAACCAGTATCAATGATGGCCTTTGGGAAAAAAATCTCCAGTTAGAATTCAAACTGTTTTGAATTCAAATCAAGTCCAGCCGTTTTATAAAAGAATCTGCCAGGTAAGAAGGTCCTTTCGTTTCGTAATAGAAACTGCTGGGTAAGAAGATCTGGGCTTTTTATAAAACAACCGGCTGGGTGACTTAGTGATATTATTGTAATTATCCAACAAGAGACAGTAATGAGTCCTTGTTAGTAGTCTATGTCGCAACAACCACCTGTTTCTGACCCCAGATACCAATACAATGCGAAACACTTAATTTAAGAATCGGTTTATGGACCCCTGAAGCGAACCGAATCGGTCACAATTAATGGTCATCCACTGATAGGCGACTGATGGTTTTCCAAAAGTTGTTGTAATAGTGGCAAATAATAGGTTCTTTTCAGACTTGTGAAGGAAAAAAATTTAGGATTTAAATAAATATTGCAAATTTGATTCAAAAAGTGATGTCAAGATTTTGGAGAAACTGGGGCTAAGGGTTCCTCTATTCTATCAATTCCAAAGTGATATTATTATTATTATTATTATTATTATTATTATGCAATTTCCCATTTAAGTGATTCTAATTATTGCAAAAATAGATTTTATAAAAGAGCAATTGTAAGTTGAAAGCATGAAATATGAAGAACTCAAAGTTAAGCATATACCATCAATTAAAATAACAATTGCTTAATAAAAATCATTGGAAAAACTCTTTTGTTCTAGGCAAAAAATCATAATTTAAATTGCATAAATTATTTAAAATAGAAATTACCATTTTTCATTGTCAGAATAGCTTCCTCCGTCATCCCAGAGGGTGGGTTTAGCTCCTCATATTAATCATGGTCTCAAAAGATTGGTCTATGGCTCAAAAGATGATCAAAAGAATGAAAAGGTATGAAACTGTGAGTTTGTAACAGTTATAATTGTAACAAAACTCGTTGTAACGGAAGAACGAAAGTGAACTGTTGCAAACTTTATTAATTGTTGGAATAATTGTTACAAAACTGTTACAAAGAGTTTGGATTTGAAAGTTTAGGCCACAGTTTCTACGACTGTTTTCAACTATCAAGTTCACTATTCACCTTCTTCCCCGACTGCAACTCGGCAGTTTCTCCGTAAATTTTTTTCTTTGTTTCTGAGCTTCCCTAAACCTCCCTAAGTCTCGACAGCCTATCTCTGAGTTCCCAACACCCTATATATACTCCACTGGGCCAAAATATCTCGCCATAACTTCATATAACCTTCCATTATTCTTCACTGTCTGTTTAGGAAATAATTTAGATAATTGATTTCTCCACGAGTTCTGAAGATGCCAAATTACTATATTTATCTCCTTCACACTCCAGATGGTTGTTAGAGTCATCCTAGCATACACAAACTCATTCCAACTCATGCAAATCCCGTGACAGTCTCCATACAATGACGTGCTCCCTGTTTTGCTCCACAATTTGATTCAGCCATTTCTGGCCCGAGATAACACCTGAAATATCTTAATATGGTTATATCACATATTTCCACAAAGTTTCAGCGATTGAATCGCACAAAATCACGTCCAAAAATCGATCGAAACATCTGCCAGTTGAAGAAGAAAATTTCCCGCCAAAATGAAAATTCAAATTTTTGAAGATGTTGTCCCCCTATCCGATCCTGGGTGCGAATAACATCTGCCTTTTTGGGGTGACCTGGGTTGCCCCTTAGTAATTGAGTGCCCCTTAACCAATGATGAGAGTCCGAATAACAAATGTCCTCCGGGGGTGCTCCGTGCAACTTTTCGAGCCGAATTTTCCAACAATAATTATTTTCCAAAAATACCTACAAACACACAAAACACCATAATAAGGACGAAAACAAGTACTGACAATACGAAACATTGAGGACAAATTAGACATATAAATGCGTCTATCAAATACCCCCAAACGTATTATTTGCTAGTCCTCGAGCAAAAATAAAAAATAAAACCGAGTTAATCTCGGGAGGGTTTACCAGAGGTGTACCCACAAAACCATTACTCTAGACCCTAGCTATCTATGTCTAACCTTGGAAGGCAGTAAAGAATCTCCTTGGTTTGCTTACAATCACTGACTACAGGAGGAAGTACCCTGATGCGAAATTCCAATTGTTGTACACGAGTTTACACTCAAGCATACTAAAATTCATATAAAGTGACAGAGCTCTACTCAGATAGTTGGACTATGGACATCATATTCGGAGTCAAAATAATCATATGGATAGAAAAAGGAGATGGAAATTGAAAAATGTAGATGGTTTTGATGTTAACCAAATGATCGATGTTTCACATATCTGTCTGAAGGCCACTGCCAGAATGAACCTATCCTAATGGACTGAGATACCAGTCTGACTAATATCAACACAACTGGCATATACAAGGGAACCAGTGATCAATAACTTAAATATAGATCAACAAACTGGCAAATACAAGGGAACCAGCAGTTGACTACACAGAACAATAACCATTTTTTTTAACTTAACGACATGAATAGATCTTTTTGATCCAAGCGCATGCTTCTTGTCAGCAGATTACACGATAGTTCCCACGGGTCCTGCATTCCACGCTTGCTTAGGCGACGGAAACAGGGTGAACACACGCATATTGCTATCCAAGTGTTAATACTTATTCCGATTGGTCTAACTGGTCCGGTCTTTTCTTTTTTTTTAGTAACTCAGTCACTCTAATTCACCCTAGCAATGGTAACAACTTGAATCGTGTGCCCCACCTAATCACTTAGAGAAACATAGTTTAAAATGAAAAAATAAAATAAAAAAAAGAAATGAAAAGGACTCAACGAGATATGGTGCAACTATCATGTTATTTCTAACACCTGATCTCTGTGCTTTTATGAATAGACTCTATAGATGTTTCCATCTAATCAGATTGGTTTCTCAACTCCTACAACCAAGATGCTTCCATCCACTTAGATTAGTTAGTGCCATCCTGAATACACATAAATCTCTAGTCTCTAGAGCGTATTTATTTATTGCAACTAAACGATTTTCCCATACCCCAAACTTAAATCTAACATTGTCCTCAATGTTTCCAATGATAAAATTAACAGCATGAACGAGGAGAAATTGTTACCACTTGAAGCAAAAAGGGTTGAGGAAAGATATTACCGTGTTGCGTGAGATTGGGTTACCTCCCAAGAAGTGCTAAGTTTAAAGTCTTCATCCAGACATCAAATACCTCAAAAAGGATCTTCACCTTCCAAAGTCATATACCAATAGCCGAAAAAGTTGTGGGTCCATAATACCAAATAGAGCTAACACCAATATGAGACAACTGCACTGGTTCAGAAAAATGAACAGAAGGAGCACATCCTCATCTAAGGTTTCTTGCAAGACAACCGGATCTATCCAGAGCCTCCAGTTGGGCTTCATAAGAGTGTCTTGAAAAATAGATTCATCCGAAAAACGGGTTTCTAATATATGGATTTCCTCCTGAACAGTATCAGGCGGATCAGGTTGTGGAGTCTGAATAGACTCAAGCGATACCTCAGATGCACTAGGCTTGAGTCCCAAGTTAGGGACTTCTACTGGGGATAATTGACAATCTCTACCCCCAAATTTAGGGTAATCACTATTCTCCGTAAGACCTTTAACTATGGCTTGAATTTCCGGATCCGGAGAGTATTTAAAATACTCTAGAGCTTCTTCTAGTTCACTACCCCCAAACTTAGAGTTTTGGGTGTCTCTAGATAAACTAGTCACAATATTCCTAATTTCTAGACCATCCGGTTCCTGAAAAAGGTCAATTGCTTTCTCTGAGTTATAATCAGGTGGTTCATCCTCTAAATTCTTTTGAGGTATACTAGCTATAGGACTTATATGTTTCATATCCTCTATGGTCATCCCTAGAGTTTCCTTATTGTGTTGAAGCACGGTTACTGGCCTAATCTCATGATCACTATCCAAATCGGAAGTTATAGGAAAATCTCAGATGGGCCTACAAATGCATAATTGGGGTCCAACTTAGGAGGATCTTTAGGCTCTTCGAAATAAGGGCTTAAGGTAGATTCGGTAGCTAGTAATGGTTCAAAACTAGATTTCCATCTATCGGTATCTAACATAGGAATGGAATCCAACAGAGCATTTACTTGTTCAATGTTGCTATCATCGTCGAAATCCATGCTAAAACGGGCTAGACAACTCTCTAATGGATCTTCCGATTCGGTGTTTGGTACAGACTTCGGAACTAAGGTTCCTATCATGTTGACCTCTTCAATGCACGTGTCATCTAGCTCAGAATGTAGCTTATTGACATTAAAAATATTCAACTCAATAGTCATATTACCAAAAGATAGATTCATAATACCATTTCGACAGTTTATGATCGCATTAGACGTGGCTAAAAACGGGCGACCTAAAATCACTGGTATTTGGTTCTCTGGGTCAGGGACAGGTTGGGTATCTAGGATAATAAAATCCACTGGATAAATAAACTTGTCAACCTCTATGAGAACATCCTCGATCACACCACGAGGAACTTTAACGGACCTATCAGCTAACTGAAGTGTTACCTGGGTAGGTTTCATCTCACCAAGTCCTAGCTTAAGGTACACATGGTACGGAAGTAAGTTCACACTGGCTCCTAAGTCAAGCAACGCTTTCTCAACACGGTATTTACCTATTGTACAAGCAATGGTAGGGGACCCTGGGTCTTTATACTTAGGAGTAGTGGTATTCTGAATAATAGAACTCACATGACTAGCTATGAAGGCTTTCTTCTGGACACTGAGCTTACGCTTTCGCGTACACAAGTCCTTAAGGAACTTGGCATAAGAGGGAATCTGCCTAATTGCATCTAGTAGTGGAAGGTTGATAGTTACCTGCTTAAAAACCTCCAATATATCATTAAAGTTGGACTCCCTCTTAGTCGGAACTAGCAGCTGGGGGAACGGGGCTCTGGGAACAAAGCCGGGCTCATCAGGACCCTCATTGGTCTTTTTAGAGACTCTATCAGTCTCCTCATTTTCTGGCTCAGAAGGGTGAACTACAACATGTTCACTATCAGGCATGGCAACCTTATTGTCAACTTTCTTTCCACTCCTAAGGGTTGTAATAGAGTTCACATGATTGTACGATTTCTCTGCTTTAGGATTGGGTTGAGTTTGACTAGGAAACTTACCTTTTTCCCTCAAAGATTCATTTATCTGACTAACCTGGTTTTTTAACTCAGAAATAGCTTGGGAGTTAGCATAACCTATATTTTTACTTTCTTCTATCCCTTGAGCAACCATTAGGTTGATCTTATCAGAGTTTTTAATAAACGAGGCTAGAGTGTCTTCTAAACTTGTGATCTTTTTATCCGAAGGGTTCTGAAACTGGGGTTGACCTGAAGAGTTCTTAGCATAACCAAAACCTGGGGGAGGCTGAGAATTACTAGACTGACCTTGATTCTGGCCCTTAGACCAAGAAAAATTAGGATGGTTTCTCCAACCAGGGTTGTAGGTTTCTGAGTATGGGTCAAACTTCTGACGGTTCTCAAACCTAGCGTTGTTATAGACAGCATGGGCTTGTTCTTCACTAACATGACCTTCCCAAAACGAGTTATTGGGCTCTACTCCACAACTAGAGACTTGAGCGCTCTAATCCTATCATCAGGTTCAACAAGAGACCTATAATTAGGCTGATTCAATTCCAAAGCTTCTAACCTTCTAGACAAAGCAGCAAACTTAGCATCTGACTCGAAGCTTGTATCTACCACATTGGTGCTACTTCTATTGACCAAGAGTCTTTTAGGGGGTTCAACACAAGACTCCCACTGTTGGGATTTTTCAGCGATAGCTCCTAAGAAGGTAAAAGCATCATCAGCATTTTTACTGGTGAACTCACCAGCGCACATAGACTCGACCATGGCTTTGGTCGAATAGTCTAAACCATTATAAATAATCTCAACAAGTTTCATTTTATCAAATCCATGGTGGGGACACTGGGATAGGAGATCATTGAATCTCTCTAAAAACCTATAAAGAGACTCTCCCTCTTGTTGCACACTAGCACTAATTTCTGCCTAACAGCTGCAGTTTTATGCTTAGGGTAGAATTTCATATAGAAAGCAGCAACAAGTTCCTGCCATGTTTCAATGGACTCAGGTGGTAGTGTTCAGCCAGGTCTTGGCTTTATCTCTCAAGGAAAAGGGAAACATCTTAAGTTTCAAAACTTCATCAGTGAGGTCTTTTATTCTAACTGTCCCACAGATTTCCTCAAAGTCCCTAATATGAAAATAAGGGTTCTCATCATCTTTTCCTAAGAACATAGGGATCATCTGAAGAATACTAGGTTTTATCTCGAAATTAGCCGTACTGGCTGGCAATTTAATGCACGAAGCTCGGTTGGTCCTAGTTGGGAACATGTAATCTTTCAAAGTTGCCATCGCTGGCACAGCTGAAGTACTAGGGGTACCTTCCTCACGAAGAGACAGATTTTCAAAACTGAAGTTTCCAAAAACGGGGCTCTCAAAAGAAGAGTCTTCGAGCTCCCCGCTTTCACAAGAAGAACTTCTAGGCTCGTCACTAATCAAACGGCCAAAAGTATTTCTTTTCCAAGCCCTTTCGGGCATACACTAAAAAAAAAAAAGAAAAAAAGTCCTAAAAGGAAGGGAAGTTCTATGCAAACACAAACAAGGCTGACTCCACCACAGCAAACCTACTGATTTCTAGCAAACAAAAAGCATGATGGTTCCACTTAGATTGTTTCTAGACCAGCTTCTAATCCTTCGAAAGGGAATTCGTTACAATTTAAGCAAACCCCTCTGGAATCAATCCAAGTCAAAGTAAGTTGAATTGAGGCGAGGGAAGCTCAGTGGAGCTTTGATACCCAAGGCCTCACCGCTATCACAAGGCGGCGCAGTCACGCATTCAACTCACAGAAACCATCATGAACTTCGAAGTATGCTAAAAGAGTAACCAATATTTTTCGAACGACTTTCCTACTAAGCTCGTTACCCTATAGGTCTCGTTCTATTCCAAATTTTAAAGCTTAGGTTCGCGTTTGGTTTCGTTTTCCTAAGGCGGGCAAGAAGAGAACGGTGATGAAATCCGAACCCTTATCTTGTATGGCCAGTCCTTGCCCTTTACTAGGAATTTAAAACAACCGTTTTCAGTTCCTCAATATGCAAACGAAGGAATACAGTAACTCGCTGACAGGGGATTCGCGAGTGTTTCGACAGACTTACCTCCCGTTCCAGACGGGGGATGAACCGTTGTCGTCGACTCGGGCCACAACTCCTATGTTGTGAACCCGAGGGGCCGAGATATCGTAATCGTCCTTCCTTCTGCAAACAGTTTAATATTTAATCTACCCTTCCGTAGGGTTTAAAAAAAATTAATGTCCAAATGTCCAAAGTCCAAAAAGTCCAAAAAAAAGAAATCAAAAAAAAAAAAAAAAAAAAATAAAAAAAAATAAATAAACTCTCTTTTTTTTTTTTCTCTCTTTTTATATAAAAAAAAAATTCTTCTTCTTTCTCCTTTCGCTTTGCCTTTTACTTCAAGTCTTTAATATCCCAACTTCAAAAATTTCAAATTCCCAAATCAAAGACACAAAACCCAAAAACGTAAAGAGAACAAATAAAAAAAAAAAATCTAAAAATCTATCCTAAACACAAGTCCGCGTCGGCGGCGCCAAAAATTGATGGTTTTCCAAAAGTTGTTGTAATAGTGGTAAATAATAGGTTCTTTTCAGACTTGTGAAGGAAAGAATTTTTAGATTTAAATAAATATTGCAAATTTGATTCAAAAAGTGATGTCAAGATTTTGGAGAAACTGGGGCTAAGGGTTCCACTATTCTATCAATTCCAAAGTGATACTATTATTATTATTATTATGCAATTTCCCATTTAAGTGATTCTAATTATTGCAAAAATAGATTTTATGAAAGAGAAATTGTAATTTGAAAGCATGGAATATCAAGAACTCAAAGTTAAGCATATACCATCAATTAAAATAACAATTGCTTAATAAAAATCATTGGAAAAACTCTTTTGTTCTACACAAAAAATCATAATTTAAATTGCATAAATTATTTAAAATAGAAATTACCACTTTTTCTTTGTCAGAATAGCTTCCTCCGTCTCCCCAGAGGGTGGGTTTAGCTCCTCATATCAATCATGGTCTCAAAAGATTGGTCTATGGCTCAAAAGATGATCAAAAGAGTGAAAAGGTATGAAATTGTGAGTTTGTAACAATTATAAGTGTTACAAAATTCGTTGTAACGGAAGAACGAAAGAGAACTGTTGCAAACTTTATTAATTGTTGGAATAATTGTTACAAAACTGTTACAAAGAGTTTGGATTCGAAAGTTTAGGCCACGGTTTCTGCGACTGTTTTCAACTATCAAGTTCACTATTCACCTTCTTCCCCGACTGCAACTCGGCAGTTTCTCCGTAAATTTTTTTCTTTGTTTCTGAGCTTCCCTAAACCTCCCTAAGTCTCGACAGCCTATCTCTGAGTTCCCAACACCCTATATATACTCCACTGGGCCAAAATATCTCGCCATAACTTCATATAACCTTCCATTATTCTTCACTGTCTGTTTAGGAAATAATTTAGATAATTGATTTCTCCACGAGTTCTGAAGATGCCAAATTACTATATTTATCTCCTTCACACTCCAGATGGTTGTTAGAGTCATCCTAGCATACACAAACTCATTCCAACTCATGCAAATCCCGTGACAGTCTCCATACAATGACGTGCTCCATGTTTTGCTCCACAATTTGATTCAGCCAATTATGGCCCGAGATAACACCTGAAATAACTTAATATGGTTATATCACATCTTTACACAAAGTTTCAGCGATTGAATCGCACAAAATCACGTCCAAAAATCGATCGAAACATCTGCCAGTTGAAGAAGAAAATTTCCCGCCAAAATGAAAATTCAAATTTTTGAAGATGTTGTCCCCCTATCCGATCCTGGGTGCGAATAACATCTGCCTTTTTGGGGTGACCTGGGTTGCCCCTTAGTAATTGAGTGCCCCTTAACCAATGATGAGATTCCGAATAACAAATGTCCTCCGGGGGTGCTCCGTGCAACTTTTCGAGCCGAATTTTCCAACAATAATTATTTTCCAAAAATACTTACAAACACACAAAACACCATAATAAGGACGAAAACAAGTACTAACAATACGAAACATTGAGAATAAATTAGGCACATAAATGCGTCTATCAGCGACGGGTACCTGGTTGCCTAAGCAGCAGCAGTCTCGGTCCATTTCCTCAGTTCGAAAAATTGGGATCAGACTTGAATGTGAATTTTCTTGAATGATTTAAGTGCTAAATTCAACGAGGAAAAGAATCATAGGTATCTATGACCAGTCCCAATACAAAAAATTGCTTGGAGCATTTGCAGGTGTGACATCAACCATCATAAACAGGGGCGGATCTATGTTGTGACTGGGCTGGCTTAAGCCAGCTGATGTGATTTGTAGATAGTGGTAAAAGTGGTTCGATTCTCAGACTTGCGAAGGATATTAATTAGACTTAAATTCTAATATTAAAATAGAAAACTCACTAAAAATTTTAGCAAACTCAATCAAAGTTGATATCAATATTAAAAGAACACTGAAGCTAAGATTGCACTATTTTCCAAGTTCAAAGTGATTAAACCAAAACTTATATTTATGCAATTTTCTCGTTTAATTTGATTCTAAAATATTGCAACAAGTAGATTTTCAAAAGTAGTAATTGTAAATACCAAGTATGAAGCATCAAAAGTATTAAAACTAAGCATACTCCATCAAAATAGATCACAATCACTCAAATAAAAATCATATTCAATAATAGTTCAAGGCAAATAATCATATAATTATTGCAAATAAAAAGATAAAATAGAATATACCACTTTTTGTTGGAAAAATAGCTTCCTATATCGCCTCAGCAATGGGGTTTAGCTCCTCATATTAATCACTTGCTTAAAATATTGGTTTATGGTTCAAAAGTTGATTAAAAGGAAGGAAGACAATAAAACAGACAGTTTGCAACGCTGTATTGGCGCTACAAAGAAGCTGTTACAAACGACGAACTGTTACAGAGACCTGTTGGTTACTTAAGCAGTGTTACAAATTGAGACGCCTAAGTGTTGAGATATTAAGAATGAAAAAACGACTGTTTTGAATGGTGTTTGTTCTTCAGCTTCTTCTTCTTCTCCTGCTGGTGTAACTCGCTCTGCAACTCGACTGATTCTTCTCTGTTGGGTTCTAAACTTCTCTTAAGGTTGCGTCCCTCTTCTATGAGCTATCCCAACTCCTTTTATAGCCCACAGGTCGATTTAATCTCCAAGAAATCTCCTTTTTCTTTTTGCCAAAGTTACGGGTTTTATCTATTCTTTCCATATCCTCATACGCGGCTTCAAACACTCCCTGTTTTGCTTATCACGCGTCTTCCAAGTATAATCCAACGTCCCAGACTATCTCAAAGATAGTCTAAACTTTAACAGAGAATCCAATTTCCTTATCTTTCTGACAGTTTCCATATATCAGCCAAAATCCCGTGAAAAACTTCACCTCCCTGTTTTAGACAACTCGATGATTTCCTCCTCTATTTTCGAATCTAGAGGGATTACCATCCCTGTTTTGATGAATCTAGTGAGTCCCAACAAATATCCACGTCAAACTCCGACTAAATCTTCTCCTAGTCATCAACAGAACTTCGATAAACTTCCACCTCCTCTGTTTCACTCCAACATGGTTGTCCAGCCCAAAATACTCGATCCAAACATACACACCAACCCTGTCAGGCTCTAACAGGTCCATTCCAACGAAAATAAACCATTGAATCTCCATAGAAATCGCTCAAAACTCTAACCCTAAATCTGCCTGAATCTGCACTATTTTCCCGCCAATTTGAAATTTGAGTTTGGGAAGAAAGGTGGTCGCCCCCTATCCAGAGTAGGGGTGCCTTTAGCAGCTGCCTTAAGGGGTGTCCTGGGGGTGTCCCTTATCCAAACCGGGGGTCCGAATAGCAAGTGTCCTCCGGATACTTTCCGACAACTTTTCGAGCCAATTTTTTCCAAAAATGTTTATTCACCAAAAATACCTACAAATGAATAAAACACCATAATAAGTACAAAAATGAGCCCTAACAAAATATAGAATCGAGACAAATCGGACACAAAAATCTATCTATCACCAGCCCTAAGTCCTAAAAAAAGCTTCCATTTTGTAGTGCAATTGTATTTGATTACAAAAAATTAAGCCTAAACAACAGGTTTAAGCCGGTCCAAGTCAAACCAATTGGTTTTCAAACCACCCCAACACTCATTTTCTGGTTCCGCCGCTGATCATAAATGGTTGACTAAGGAATTGTTTGACCTTCAACTATGTTGGAGGCCGAGTTCGTCTCGACTCCTCTTAGAACTTTAGAAAGCTCATAAAATCAAGACAAGAAGAGAAAAAATGATAAGTATAGCACTAGTACTGGTACATAACTAATACATGACCTACTGGTCTGCATATAACAGATTATTTGTTTGTTGGGCTCCCCGTTTGATCATATCTCGAGTCGAGGTTTGATCAGTACTTCCAATGGCATTATCTTGTAACAAAGTAAACCACCACTTTCAGCCATATCCACCTTGGCTTCTGGCTCCACCGTCGTGATTTCGAATTCATGAAGTAATCGAGCAAGAACCAAATGCATCAACTGAACCGCAAACGACACTCCCGGGCATATCCGTCGACCCGCTCCAAATGGTATCAGTTCATAATGCTGGCCCTTTAGATCCACATCCGCATTACTAGTTAAAAACCTGTCGGGTCTAAACTCCAATGGATCGCCTTTGTATACGTTCCCATCTCTTTGCATCTTCCAGACGTTAACCAATAAGCGCGTGCCGGCTGGAACTTGGTACCCGGCTACTTCGCAATCCTCCATCGTCCTCCGTTCGATCAATGGTCCGGCTGGGTACAACCTCATCGTCTCTTTGATGATCGCCTGGATGTATGGAAGATTCGGGATATCAGAGTCGTCGACCTGCGGGTTCTTTCCTACTTGTGTGTCTAGTTCTTCTTTTGCTTTTTGTAGTACTTGGGGATGGTTCAAGAGTAAAGACATTGCCCATGTTAAGGTAACTGTCGTCGTGTCACTTCCACCCAATATCATGTCCTGCAGTTCCATTTAGTCACTCAATTTCTTATCCTTAAAATATCACTTTTCGAAGGTAATAAAATTTAAAAAATACGTACCAGACACGTAGATTTGACGACGAGGTCAGGATCGTCGCCGGGTAACGAAGAATGCTCCATAATATCCAAGCAGACATCAATAAAATCATGTTCGAGTTGGGAATTACCTCCTGAATTTCTTTTCACGCGGTGTTCTTCAACCCAGCTAGCCATAATTGAATCAATTTCAGATGCGCATTTTTTCATATCTCCAACCAAACCTCTTAGATTGTCTAACTAGCTTAGGGACGGAATTACATCGGAAAATGCGAAAAATCTCATTAATCTCATAGCTTCATCCATTGCTGCTTTATATCTCTGAGCTCCAACGTCACGGTTCGCCGAGAAATTCTTTTTCCCGGCAACGATTCTCGCCACGACGTTAAACGTCAAATCGCCTAACCAACTATCCATTCTCACCGGACCGAATTCGCCACACTTTTCTCCGTTTTTCCACTGATTATAAAGCGACTCGAAACACGACTCAACTTCAGAGCTCCTGAGGTGTTTTATCGTATCGATACGATGATTCGAAAGAAGTTTTAACGTGGAAATCTTTCGCAAATCTCTCCAGTAAGCACCATAAGGCGCATAACCCACCGAATCGGCGTCGTAAAACATGAGTTTAATACCTAACGTACCCGGGCGATTCGAGAAGAGCTTATCATTCGTCGTAAAACATTCTTTAACGATTTCCCAATCACTAACAACTAGCGTTTTATGGGTACCGAATCGGATATTGAAAACAGGACCGTAAGTATCCGCCACGACACCGAGTTTCCGATGAGTTAACTCACCGTCGTTGAAAAGATGGAGATGACCCATTATAGGCCTTCCCCCTGAGGCTTCTGGTGCTAGTTTCTTGGTGGGGTTTCTTCTTCCATAGTTCCAAACCAGTGCAATCACAACAAGTGCAACGGAAGTCGGTTGCAAGTACTGGAGAAGTAGATCAAGAAAATCCATTGATTAGTGAAGTGAACTCGTAAGTTGGGCATTTATTTGGGTCTCATTGTCACAGTAGTGACGTTTGTACAATTTTTTCCGGTTCACCATTTTTGACTTTGACTGTTAAATGATTTTCTGTTTGACCGAGACGATTTCAACTTTGATTTTCCATACTCAGGCAGCTAATCTCTTCAAACCACGGGATGCTCGTGACATGTCTTGCTCAGATTACAATGTTACTTTTTCGACTGAGGCTTCGTCCAAATCCACGGGGTGCATGTACTAATATAACAGTAAAATTATTCCAGCGTTTGATCTAAATTCAAAATTCATCCGCATTACAATCCTTGCCTCAAAAAAGTGAAAATGATTCCAAAGTAATTAAAGTTGTCATCTCAACAAGTTCATATAATAATACATTTTTTTCCGTGCTACATACCGGGCGGCTCCGCAAACCATCCACCATTATATTTTGTTTCTCTCCCCATTGTTTAGGATATTTGATTTAGTGTGACTCGGCTTCGTCTTGCCCGTCGCTTAGGATCTTTGATTTGGTGTGGCTTCGTCTCGTCCCAATACTTTTTTAGAATTTTTAATTTGGTGTGGCTCGGCTTCGCCTCGCCTTGTCACTTTGAAAATAACATAGTAGAAATCTTTGCCGAGATTTAGGAGGGAAGCTGCCGGTGAACAGTTTCAGGTGATCGGAAAGTCAAACTGTCACGATAAGTGCAGTTTCAAGCTCTTCCGCAGTAATCCCAATAGTAATGTTCAGTAGCGGCCTGCACACAAACCAAACAAATTAGCACCCAAACCTACGGAAAAAACCCTCAAAATATCGACTTCTTTAATCAAAAAAAAAAGGAGCTCAAAACCTGAAGGTTTTACTAATGGGTAAAATAGACGGAAGATTCCATCCAGGTATTTGTGAAGGTGATGGTGAATTAACTAATGGGTAATAATTTTACTACATTCTCTTTGCTCTTGTTGTTGTTCAATTCTTTCTTTCTTTGCTTGAGCAATTGCAAAATACATAAAACACTACAGTTCAGGCATAATTACCTAATTTTACTACCTCATGCTGTAACCATGGTTCTTCAAAATCTGGAGAATCAATTAATTGAACTAACCTTATGCTGAGATGAAAACAGAGCCAACATCACCAAGAAAACAAAATTTCATTACATTTACTAAAGAACAGAACTGCATGAAAAAAATAAGTGCATTCTCTAGAGAAAAAAAAGGTGAAGAGAATGATAATGAAAATATGAGTACAATAACAAAGCAGTGTCTGGATAGACTTCTTGCTTGCTTTGAATAAATCTCTGCACCACTGAAACATGCAGCCATCTACAGTTTCTAATCGAGTCCTAGCTGCCATACAGCCATCGAACCAGACTAACCAAAGCAGCAACATCACCATCTTCCCTGCACAAAAACTACAATATACCAAGGATGTTTCACATTCAACCACTTTCCAACTATCTCTCACTAAACTTTGCCCATTTTAATGGTTGCTACAAAAATCTGCAGAATGCGAGCCTAGGCAAGGGGATGAGTGCCTTGCTGAACGATGATAATCAGTTAATCACCAATGGCTTTATATACCATCCCATGTACTAATTACATCTTACTACAGAATCTTAGTTGTCAAATAAGGTAAGCACCATAATAATCTAGAATGATTCCACATGATATAGAATGACACCTACAAATATATTCTCCCTCAATCGGATTTTCCACCAAAAATTTCTTTGCAAACAGAAAAATCTCAGGCTCGGAGGCTTCCAAACTCATAATATATACTTATATTCCATAATTTACTACGGATGAATAAAAGACTGTTAAAAGAGAGGGTTATCTGTACATACCAGTTGCTGCAACATTTCTTCCAAACTCATCCCCATTCTGAGATACTTTTGTGTCATCATTTGCAGCCGACTACAGGTTTAACTGGTCCTTCAAGCATTTCCTCAAACACCATCTGTACGTGAAACTGGTAACGCAGATTTAAGCTTGCTGCTGATTACTAAAGCCATTGCATCTCTATCCCTGCAAGACATTCGATTCTAAATAAACCATATCTTCTGAAACCATTCATCGATTAAAACCAACGACATAGATCTCACTTACGGAAACAACCACTGTCCATAAACAAACCGAATTCGAATTCAAAACCAACCCTTCTTGTTACTGATTTCAGTCAGCAGCATATCCAGCTCTCAAATCCACAGAGAAATTTGTTTTCTCGGCCTCAAAACCACTGCCAAATTCTTTACTAATTCCTTCAACCAACAGATCTATTTCCTTTCGTTGTCTAAAATCTCCTCTGAGTTAGGTGAACTGTTTTCACAGATTTGCTTTCGTTTCTCACGGGAAGAACCATAGCTGAAAGGAGGAAGAAGAAAACTTCGGTTAGAAAATAGTTAGGTCTTCACTTTAACGGATGTATTGTCTACTTAACGGACGTGAGTAATGTCCAGTTAAGTATTTGGTGTAAACCAAGTGTAAGTAATTAGTTAAGTGTAAATCCACACGTAAGTGTTGTATACCCACGTTTTGGCTAATGGTGTTATAAACGGTCAGTTAAATAAAGAGTGTAAACAGAGTGTAATTCATGTTTTAATATCTCGACTAATAAACTCCTGCCACTTGTCGTCTCCAGGATTGCTCTGCTTTAAAGCTTTTATCCAATTTAATTTGAGGGTATCACACTCACCATGCGACGTGGAAGCTCATATGACTTAAAGGAGGAGAGGTTATTAAGGTACTAGATACTTTGTTTAGTTGTCAAAGAAGTAGGCATGTCGTGGCAATGCTTATTTATACTTTGGAGTTGGGACATCCTATTCGGTAATACTTTGTTTTTAGCTCATCATCCAAATTTATAGGCCGTTGGGATTTGTTAGTATTTGAAACTATTTCGGGCACACTAGACTATCTTCTGGGATACTTCTCGGGGTGTTTACTATTTTCACTATATTTTCTCTAAAGCTAAGGTTTTATGTTTTAGGAAAGGTAGTTAATCTCGGATTCTGGTTTATATCGGTCCCGAGCGAAACACTGGTACAACATTATCTCGGGGAGATTCCGTTTTCAAATCTCGATGTAATTTCGGTTCCAACTTTTATATATATAATTTCCAGATATGTTAAGATATAATGAAATAATATCCAAAAGAAACAAATATTCATTAAGAACTCATGAAAAATTGTCCAAACACAGCAGAATGTTATTGGGTAATCTCATAGTTATGCCAGGAGTCATAACAATCACTGCCATGAAAAACAAACTAGCTATCACATTCCTTGTTTACCCAAGGAACCGCAGTTATGATTGAAAGATGAAACTGAAACATAATTGCTTTGAGGAAGGTTTGCATGCTATTCATACCATTATCTCCTCAAGGTTCAAAAGTTCTCAACTTCCTACATAATGAATCAACCTTCAACGAAAGAAACTGCAATCCTTTAGTAGAAGACTTTCTCCCAATATATATATATATATATAATTAAATAAAAAATTAAAAAAAAATTAAAAAAAAAAAAACCTCTAAGAAGTGCGTTTGTATACAGAAAATAAATGCTCATCTAAATTCGTGTATACAACTCGAGCACAAATCAAACTCGAGCACAAATCAAACCCACCAGAACTTAGATTAAGGACGACCAAACCATCATTCATAGATTGAGAATACGAAATTGAATTTCAAAACCCTAAGTTGTTGTCTTTGTTTAACTAACACAATCACCATCAGTTCTTATAATTTATTCACTGAGAAAATTCAAATTATCACCAACCATACCGAAATTCCGTAATTAAACAAAGAAGACTTCAATTGAATTTCAAAACCCTAATCTCAGATTAAACCACAAAACCAAATCTCAGTAGAACTCACAATATGATACAAAAGCATAGAAAAGTTCTCAAAATATACAAATCTAGCTTCGATTAACACCACAAACCATAATCTTGCTTCGATTTACATACCTTGCTTCGATTATGTGAGAGAGAGTCAGAGACTGAAGAAGCAAACGAAGTGAAGAAGAGTGAATGTGATAGGATTATAGGATTATTTAGGTTAAATTTACGAATAACCCTATCTCGGTTGACTAAAATCGTCGGAATTTCGGCCGATATAACCGATTTTTCCGGTAACTTCCTGTCTCGCGAAATTGCTTGTTTCACAATGCTATGAGCCGAAAAGGGAAAACTCGGCGGAATTTCGGCCGAGATGGCCGAAATTGACTACACAGGTTTTAGGAAAGATGATATGTTCGAATGTGAAAGAGAAAGTCAGAAAATCAATATCTAGAGTTTCTCCATGAGTCAGGACCTTAGTTTTAAGTCCACATTTATCTCTTAGGTTTTAGGTTTAATCGGTGGTATTTTTATTTCGTCCAAAGTTAGTGTTTGGTCATACTTTTGTTAACTTGACAATTGTCTAAAAATAGTATGCGACAAGATAACCAACTTGAGTATTTGGACTATAGTAGTGCAATATCGCTCTCGGCCAACTTCCTACTGGCTTGATGCACCATTTTAGTGCAACTTCTAAGAAACATATCCTAAATGTGCAAAACACGCTTGAGTTCAATGACACCTTATTGAGCACGTGTCATACGAAAAGTACGGTGTCACGTAAAAATATAGCAAACCGGTAGAATGTTGTATTTTCAGTGCCATTCTCCCTTTACGGGTATGGTCATTTTATTTTATTTTTGAGCATCAATCAATTCATGATGGTTGATAAAATCATTGAAATCAAGCATGCTTTTTGTACTTCATCTATAATATTTCTTCTATCAACACTTCCTGCAACCAAAAAATTTCCTCCCCAAACCCAAGCTAATGATGACCACATACCCCTAACATGCAGGCTCCCACTAATCTTCTTTCAAATTATAGTGAGTTGTCCCATATATATCGGTAAGGAAGCAAGGATTGTTTTCTAAAAAGCGTCAACAAATAAGGAAATTTGAAGTAAATGCTAAAGCGTGGGTACCAAATGATATAACGAAAAACCACAGATGCGGGGTCTGGAAAGGGATTCTGAAAAGACTCCCGCTTATGAAACAGGGGATGAAAATTATTACTTCTTGGGGAGATAAATCTTTCAGGATGATAAATTGTGAAAGGATAATAGTCCAATAATGTTAATATCTCCTTAATTTACTTAAATATAATATTGAAGGGACTCTCCATTTATTGGCAATTGGTTTTGAGTTGGATGCCCGCAGACTTTAACAAGGTATCAGAGCTAGGCTCGTACGCGGGTTGTAGGCCCGATTTTGACCATCGTGACCGAATATGTCACTTACTTGTGCACCCATGATATGACTTTGGTCGTTACGTACGTAGGTCCACGTGTTAGGGCGAGTTAATGGTCTTACACGTGAGGGGGCATATGAAAGGACATCAGTGACATAATAACGAAAAACATAAATGAGTTGAATGCCAGCAGACTTTAAAGATGTTGTTTTCAAAGAAATAGTGAATACAAGTGATATCAACCATGAGGCTTGGGATATGGGCTTAAAAACAAGGTTGAAAGAAGATGAAAATGCAAAAATATCACAACTCTTGCATTTAATCGGCGAGCCAAATGAATTAGAAAATGAAGAAGACAAGCGTGAGCAAAAAAATGGCAGTAAAAGCAAGACCAAATTCTCTGATGCAGTAGCATACTATGCTCTTCATAATAATGGCGACGAAACAAGTGATATGACCACCTTCCCTCACAAGTATGTATAGAACAAACTATTCCCACCATAATTTCTTTCATAGTGTGGGCAGCTACCATTAATAGTCTTCCTACAAAATCTGAAAAGAAGAAGAATGAAAATTGAGAATGTTAGACGTAGGTTTTGTGAAAACAACAAGGATGGGTCAGCAAAACCATTTTTTTATTCCTTGCAAGGTCGCATCCTATTTATGGAAACATTTTTTAGGTTTCCTTGATTCAACATGGTATCCTCCAATACAGTGATACGCGTTCTGACCGATTGGAAGATTAATTTAGTTTCAAACGGTCGATATTCATCAAGTACTGCAAATAGTTCGCGATATGGTTTATTCTTTGGACCAAAAAGAACAATATGGTGTTTAGGATAGTATAAGTCACTTATGAGAAGTCGCTCATTAACATTAAAGCAACTCTATACACTTGGGCTTCTATGTATAAAGATCTTAGGATCTTTTATTTTGATAACTTTATGTGTAGATGGGAAAAATTCAAAGACAACATGTAATCCCATCGCTTAACTATTATGATTCTTGTACTTCGTGTTTTTCTTTTTCTTTCTCATCACTTTTGGAATGAATTTTGTTGTTTCGAAAAGGTAATGAATAATTACAATTAACAGCAGAAACCACCTCTAACACACCTCCAGAGCGTAGACCTATTAAATTGATTCTGAGCAACCCATCCAAAATTGTTGGAACCACTAATTTGGTCAAGGATAAACAACAAGAACATAACCAGCTGCAGCTGCTTGACCGCACCGTTTCCTTGCTAGTTTGATGTGCGTTTGTGGGATGAGTACAAGGGTTGTTTGTAGCGGATGTGGCGTTAATTAGAATCCAGTAGGTGAGCTAACTTGGGTACTAATTTGTTTCAGCATCGGATAGAGTTTGGGTCCTTGAAAATAGCTAAGAAAGAGTGTAGCTGCCGTCAGTTTTATGAGATGAATGACTGCAGATTGGTGGTGTTTAGTGTTTGTATCGAACAAGGATTGTTGGAGGCGTTTTATGGTGCGACATTAAAGGGTTTAGCACATCAGTTTTTGACAGAAGAAGCATTATCAACGACAGCTTGGTTTGCTGCCAGGATTTGACTTGAATATATGATGTTTTATTCTACGTCTACAACAATGGATATGAGGGTGTGCTTGTTTTCCGATGTTGAAGAGTCTGATTTTTGTCGAGATATAGATGGGGAGCTGTGAAGTTGGTGGCTAGTTATGCATGACACGTTGTTATGACTGCATAACATGTCAAGATCAGATTTGGTTTTTAGTCTGTTGGGTGTTGTTTTAAGTTGTTATGCAGCTACGAAAATGGATGCATAACCTGTTATGCATCTACAAAATTTGTTGCATAACTTGTTATGCAGTCAAGAAAACGGTTGCATAGCACGTTATGCATCAACTTTTTCGTCACTATTGAAACCAACAAAAACAAAGACTGCACAACTTGTCATGTACCTACAATAATATCTGCATAACATGTTATGCAGTCGTGAAAATTGATGCATAACCTGTTATGCATCCGAAAATATGGCTGCATAATGCATCCGAAAATATGGCTGCATAATGCATTATGCATCGAGAAATTTGTTGCACAATCTTTTATGCATCGAGAAAATAGATGCATAACCTGTTATGCATTCGAATTATGTTTGCATAATGCATTATGCATCAATTTTTTATGTACGCACTAAAATCAAACCAAAACAATGGTTACATAACTTGTTATAGATGCATAAATTTGTTATGCAGATGCATAATTCGTTATGCAGACGAGAAAATGGTTGCATAATTCGTTATGCATCTGCAGAATGTGTTATGCATCTTTTTTGGTGGCTGAATAATGGTTATGTAGTCAGTTTTCGAAATTTTGCCTAAAATGATGATCACCTCCGATTTTTTCGTGAAAAACAAAAATTTAATATTGTTGTTTGTACTCATTGCGTAGTTCTCTTAAAAAGATTTCCAACGATATAAAATTTGTAAAATTCCAAGGCGCGGATTTTTAGATATGTTATATCCAAGTTGCGTAGCCAATTATACCCCTGATGCATAACCCGTCATGCGGATGCATAATCCGTCATGCATAGATTTTTAATAATTTCATATAATTATGGGTGTCACGGTACCTAAAATTAATTGTGGGCCTGAGAATGAGAATATTTTTTTTTTGGGTCTCCCCCTAATTTCCCCTTTTCTATATCAGGCCATGTGCGAAACGGGCTTGGAATTAAGCTACCCAGAAAGTCTGTCGGGCCGGGTAGCAACACTAATTTACAAGCCCATAGCCCGCCCAAAGCCCAAATCTTAAACAGGCAAGGATACCTTTTTCCTATCTTCCATTTGATTACTGAAGTGAGATTCGTATTCATGTTTGAAAAATTATAACTAAACAAGCTCATTTTTGAACATCAAAACAATGTAATGAAACGAATACTCTATATCAAGGTTTGAAAAATGGGTCACAGATCAAGTCACTATCATAGGACATCGCCGTTATAACGTGTTTTGACGGGTGTGAGTGTGTTTCGGGCGAAAAACGTATTGTTTAGGGGGGAAACATAACGTGTTGGTTTCTTAAGAATAATGGGTGTGATAACTATTATATAGAAAGAAAAAAATTATGATCTGAAATTCCTATCTAACGGTTTTAACATTCGTGAAAACTGTTATAACAAGTCTAAATAACGTTGTTACCACGTTTTTTTTATTTTACTTGTTTATTCATTTATTTTTATTTTTTTTAATCTTATGTTTTAGAAATAAAAAATTGGGAAAAAATATTCTTATATTCTTTATTTTTTCCTGAAAAACGGGTACAACGGGTGTGAAAACGGAAAAAATGGTGTACAAAACTTATGTTAAAATGTTATTTAGAAGAAAAAACGTAAAAATTAAACTAAGAACAACAGTCATCACATGCGTGAGAAAGGTTATAATGGGTCTAAATAAAGCCTTTTTTTTCTTATTTTTCGATGTTATTTTGACATGGGTATCGATGACCCTCACGGACACGCTACATAGACGTGACAGTTTCAACGGTCGTTTTCTCGGAAAAAGCACCCGTCTTTCAAACCTTCCTCCAAAATCTTAGAAGATACGAAAAAAAGAAAAACAAAATAAGCATTAAATTCTTATCAAAATAATAACTAAAACTCTACAAAAATCGTTTGTTCATAGTTTAAAAAGATTATCCATGAGCTCTCAGGCTTCTCTGTGCAGAAAAACTTCTTTATTCGTGTACTCAACAACTTGATACTCTATGCTCCTTCACCTATACAAATTAAAAAAAGAGCAAGATTAGGGAGTTATACAATAAAATCATATTACAAGAAAAGAAAAGTATGCTTTGATTTCCTACTCACTAGTTACTGTTATTGTCCTTTTTTCAAATTATCAACTGAATTAATGTTATATACTAGATAATTATAATTAAGTTAGAAATCGAAACTAGTAATAACATGAAAATCGTATATGTTTTGACTGTGAACATAAACAAGTTATTAGGTCGGGCACTAAAGATGGGTACCAGGCTGGGATGCACGGGAGGGTATCAAGCTAGGCAGTAAAAAGAAGGTGAAAGTCTGAGCCCGCCCAAAAAACTAAACAGGTCAGGCCAGACCAGGCAACTCATAACGAGCTATAAGAGGCTTCGGAGATTTCACATCAATTTCATAGGTTCTTTTAGCTTGCTTAGTGAAATAACTTAATCCCTATTCCTATCACGTGTGTTCACCATCGACCTTCCCCAAAGGTACAATGTTTTCCAATTTAGTTTCCCAAAGGTACAATGTTTTCCAATTTAGTTTTACTCATTTGGTTTGATTAGTTTCTAGGGGGTGGAGTTATTTGTTCCTCATTGTTCTTCTTGATATAAATAATTAATCGAACATTTGCAGGATCTTCATTACTCCAAGGATGACATAAGGATATAATAAGAGAGGTTTTCTGGTACAAAAACTTCTAAATACATATTATGTGATTAAATTTCATAGAGTTAACTACTGTTTATACTTTATTATATAGGTGTTCTACCAATTTTTATTTCCTTGAATATTTGAATATTGCTACACTACCACCACACGTTGTACAGACACTAATTTGTATACTAGCTACTGCCTTTAAAGTATGGTAAATTGGTAATCATTTTGGCATCCCAACCATGATAATTTCAGTGATTGTTATTCGTTGTTTGAAGTTCATTGTCTTTATTCCTCTGGCATTTTAGGTTTTTTTTTATTTTCTCGCTGGCTCTCTCAGCTTCACAGGAGATCACTTAACACAGTGAATCTTACCATGTACCCTCTGTAAGTTCTATCACAGATTTTACATCTTTTTAAAACATGTGATTTCCATCGGATTTAGCATGTTCATTTTTGTACTCTTCAAGTCTTTTTGCTCAACTGCTGGTGTTACAAGTATCTTAATAGTGCTCTTATAGCAATATGTGTGCTTTTATAAAGTACCTGGACCGGACGCATCTGATACAGCGGAAAGGCCGAAAACAAAGATATGTAGTCAATCCATCTTTATCTCTTCTACACCCCAATAAAATTTAATGTTAACCAGTTCTACGGAAAAAGTCATTGCTACCTTCTTTCTTCCATGGTAACTTTTCACCTTGAGGATTGATTTAGTTTTTTGTTTGTGGGTGTTCATTATCTGAAACTCCTACTTTGCACAATGTGTATTCATAAATAACTCATGTTTTCTTTTCTTTTTTTTCCTCGGTAAATAACTTTTTATAAATAAGGTAGTTCATTCACAAAAAAAGAAAATGTAAAATGCGCCTTAGAAATGTTTTTATCACAAGGAATTGTAAACTGTTAACTATTACATAATTGCTATAATATATACAACTCCTGTTTGTGAGTTGTTAATCTGTCTCTGCAATCCAAATTTTCTTAGGTACTCAAAAGTCAAAACCGAAACTAATGGACAAATACCAATCCCATGGTAATGGTTGGGTTGGAATGCATGATTCAATGCATTAGCTTTGATCTGAATTCCATTACCAGGCTTCTAATTTTAGCCTGAGTTATATCATTTGTTCTGTTATAGGTCGATTGCAACTACACTAAGTTCGGAGACTTTGTTGTTTTGGGTTTTACTATCCCAGCTAAAGCCCTGTTGCAGCTACCAATTGAAGGGGATTATACAATTTTCGATGTACATGAAGGTGTCGTTGCCCCGCCATCAAGGTTTAAAGTATGACTGACCCAAGATTTTTTTATCCCCTCATTTTAAATTTCTGGCTCCGCCACTCATAATTTGACATCGGAATGTTAGAGTGCATCTTTAAATTGAGATGAAAGTCACATAACGGAAACAAAACTCCAGCGCGAAGGCTAAAGACGAAAGGAAGTACGAGGGCTTGCGGTACCAACACCATAATAGGTACAAGGACCTGATGTACGTACACCATAATAGGGAAAATGGGTACAACTAGATTCTTTAAGGAGAGTTGACCCTCTCTAGAAGATAAATGAAGCTTGAAAGTTTTGATGTACAAGACCTCATTGGATCCGTAATAACCTTGAATTTTTAACATTTTAGAGATGATATTTAATGTGATGCGTCATTGTATCAAATGGAATACACGGTATGTGTGTCATACACAAATATAATGGGAAGATGAAAGATGAGTAGATGAGTTGTTTTAATTTGTATGGTGTGTATTGGCTGATTATTAATTACCTTACATCCTTGGTAGTTAGTTGAATATAAAGGGTAGGTGACAAAGAGACGTAAACCCCAGTAAAAGCTACAGGCGGAGGTATTTGGGTGGGGTAAATCAATGTAAATTCTAGGGATAAATTTTATGGGTAAAAAAACTCCATAAGCACATGAACTAGAAAGCACTACGAAGCCCGTGCCGTTACGGCACGGGAATGGATACATGTTAAAAAAAGTTTCAGATCCTATATGCATTTTCATGTTTCTACGCGACTGTTGCCATGGATTTATATTTGGAGAGATTTTAATTTGTTCTCTTTGCACGCTTAGTTGGTAATGAACTTCACCAATAGAGACTCTGCAGGTTCTTTATTTAGTTCAAGTGTCTAACTCATTTTCATATATTTGAATAAAGTGAACCCCTCCCATACAGAGTGGTGTAAGGCCTAACATGATTTCATTCGGGCAGTTCACTTAAAAAAACAGTTGTAAGTTCGGTTAGGAACAAAAAAACATTCTTAGCCGAAGTGTTCTTCGTCTTTATCTTTAAAAGTTTGGTTGTAAAATTAGGGTTTTTTTTCAAAATTATCCTAACCGAACTTACAACTGTAATCTCCATATTCAACCTATTTTGATGACTACTGCTCAAAATTTCAATCGAAAACAAATTAGAAGTAATGGGTTTGTGGAAAAATACTTATGGACGGGTTTGTTTACAAAAGATTGATTAATCGACGATGAAAATTCAATGAATCGACGATGATGAAAATTTGATGATTTTGATTAGATTTGTATATGATCAGGTTTAGATGATCATTAATTGATGAAGAAGGGAAGAAGAAAAATTGTAGAATAGAGAAAGAAGTTGTATATTAGTTATAATTTTAATTAGGTTAAAGAGAGTCATTTTCACCTTTTAAGACACCCCTTATAACTATAGGAAAGGTGGCGTAATCAAATCATGGTCCCAAAAAAACGGTGGTGCCTAGAATATCGTCCTAAAAGAGAAAAAAAAGGCCTTGAACCTGAATAGGTTTCGATCAGGCTTGATAGAAGCAAGGCCCAAAATATTATGTTGAAAAAAGGCCCTGAACCTAAATGGCTTCGATCAGCCTTGATAGAAGCAAGGCCTAAGATGCAATACAAAAGGCTAGAAACAGAGCCAGGCCCTGTGAATCGCACACTTCGCAGCCCCCCAGGATCGGCTCTGGATGCGTGTTGTTAAGAGTCTAATATTTAATTTGGGATTTTCAAGGTTAATTAACTCACTGTAAGGAGTTTCATGAGAGGTTCCTATTTAAACAAAATAAAATGATTAAATATACCGATAATTTATCGAACATGAAGTTTGCTTTTGCCGTAAAGTGTTTTTGTTTTTCTTTCTTGATCGGTAAGAACTTTGTGTCGGTGAGTTTGGAACTCAAGTTAATGGATCCCCAACCTCCCCTATAGGGAAGGACATAAGAATCCATCATATAAGAGAAAGTTTTATGATGGAATCTATCCTATTCCTAGTGTGGAAAAATTATGGAATGTCAAGTCTAGTTGTTTGTACCCAGAAATATTTACAGGCACAGAACACGATTGAACCGGTGTTGTTGATGAAAACATGGTTAATAACAGGAAATAATCAAGAATGACAGACACACAAATTTAACGTGGTTCGACAAATTACAATGGATTTTTCTGTCTTAGCTAGCCTAGCCCCCATTTTTAGGGTTATAATCCCCCTTATTTATACAGTGGTGAATTGGCTCTTACCCTAATCGCGAGGTAAGCATAAATGGTCTTAACTTTCCCTCCATGCCTCTTGACATGAATTGTATCATTCTGCCTTGCATGTCTATTGAGTTGCATGGTTTCTCCATGCTCCTGGCATTAATCTGCGCTGCATGCTTCCTTTCTGCTGTTTGATTGTGACTGTCAAGCTTTGAATGGTATGACCTGCTGGAAGAATAGCCTGACTAGTTGACAAGTATAACGGGATGGCAGTATGGATGGAGGATTCCGCCTATGGACATGGCTGAGCAACATGGCCGGGGGACATGGCCAGTAACTGGTTGGCACCATCGCTGGTAACATGGACAGAAACTGGCTAGATTTGCGACTGACAATTTGGCTTCGATAGTAGACCGACGGTTTACTTTTACCATTGACCGGATGCTGACTTTATCCACTGACCAGTCGTTAGCTTTACGAAACGCTTGGACTACCTGGTAGCTACGTCGGTTGGCTGAATGGCAGGCTTGGATGAGGGCCAAAAAATGATTCAAGTAGTAATTTGGCCCATTATGAGGCATTTTTACTCATGGTACAAACATTAGTGGCTTCTTTTCATGAAAAATTCAAGCAGTGTTTCATAGTTTCGTGAGAGGTCCCGTGGAATCCATCTGAACACTAATCAAATTAGCGTAAAACCCTATTTAAAATTGCGTCAAAAATAGACTGAAAACAACAATGAAAATCGCGCATAACGCTTATCAAAATGGCGTTTATATGTATCATGATGTCATCAGACTATCATATACTACTTTAACTTGGTTTCTTATGAACAGAATGTGATTGAAAAAACACGTGTCAAGTACTTTTACGACATGCACATAAAAGAATGTGGACGTGGAGTGATATCATTTGTTACTTGTTACTTAATTATTACTTCGCATTTCACAAGTTCGTAAAAGAATATACGTATTTGATGGTGATACACAAAAGTTGAAAATCGTTAAAACGATTGGCGTAAAATGCTATTCTATTAGGGATTTTTTTGGATTCCACTATTAAACTTGCACTTCCATGATCTATTCCAAATGGTGATGCGGCATGAAATTTGGAACATGGAATTCTTCCATCGTAACATTTGCTGTAAGAAGGATAAATTACGGTGATCCTTAATCAGTTATTCCCCAACTCCGCTGAGCCGAGGTCTAATCAGTACTTCCAATGGCATTTTCTTATAAAACAAAAACCCTATTCTTTCACTCATATCCACTTTTCCTTCTGTCGTAATTTCAAACTCATGAATCACTCGAGCAAGAATCAAATGCAACAACTGAACAGACATCGACACGCCAGGGCATATCCTTCGACCCGCTCCAAATGGTAACAATTCATAATGTTGGCCCTTAAGATCCACATCTGCATTACTTGTCAAGAACCTCTCAGGTCTAAACTCTAATGGATCATCTTTGTATACGTTCCCATCTCTTTGCATCTTCCAAAGATTGACCAATAAACGCGTGCCAGCCGGAACATGGTACCCACCTACTTCACAGTCCTCGACCGTGCTCCGAGACAATGGTCCGACTGGATACAACCTCATCGTCTCGTTGATGATTGCCGGGATGAATGCAAGATTTTGGATATCAGATTCTTCCACTTTTCGATCTTTTCCTACGCGTGCATCTAACTCCTCCTGTGCTTTCTTTAGCGCGTCCGGATGGTTTAAGAGCAAGGAAATTGCCCATGTCAGTGTTAAGGCTAGAGTGTCGCTCCCATTCATTATCGTATCCTGCTTAGAGCAAAGTTTTGAAGGTGGTTAAGATTTTCACTATAATAGACACGAAAAGTGTGAAAGAAATGTACAAGCATACCAGACAAGTCGATTTGATGACAATATCAGGATCAGTACCCGGCAGCGAAGAAATCTCTTGGAGATTATCCAAACAAGAATCAATAAAATCCTGCTCAAGTTCCGGTGATGTAATCCCGTCAATTCTCTGCAAACGGTGTTCTTCAACCCAACTGGAAAGTATTTGGTCGATCTCATATGCACATTTTTTCAAGTCTCTAGTTAAACCTGTAAAATTGTCTAACCAACTTAATGCCGGAAACACATCCGCAAATGCAAAAACTGTCACTAGTCTCATAGCTTCCTGCATAGCTGCCTTATATCTCTCCGCTCCATTTGTTGCGAAATTCTTCTTTCCGATGACAATTCTGGCTATCACATTAAATGCCAAATCTCCCAACCAACTATCCAACCTCACCGAAGAAAATGTTACATCATTTCCCTTGCAGTGACTACACAAAGATTTAAAGCTCGAGTCGACTTCAGAAGTTCTCAAATCCTTCAACGTTTCAAGACGATAATTCGAAAGAAGTTTTATAGCTGAAAATTTTCTTAGTTCTCTCCAATAAGCTCCATAAGGAACATAACCAGTCGTAAATTGATTTATGAGACTAATCTGTAAACTAGATAAACTCATATTTAACAGAAAAAATTTGAAAAATTTATTGTAATTACAATTAATATGTTCTAAGGAAATACGTCTAGTAAAAATTGCATTTCTATGTACGTTGATTCAAGAAAATATGAAGGAAGTCAAATTTCACAATAGAAGAAGGATGAAAGACCATGCAGAACTAATCCAAATCCTAACAAATTTCATCTATCTTGAATCAAATAGAAAGACAAAGCCAACACAAAAAAAAAAAAGTTCATAAAAATGTTGAATTTTATATACGTTAACTCAAAAAAGTCTACACACTTCGTTATAAGTCAGGGCCAACTGAGACAACGCCGTAAAACAAGAGCTTAACAGATAGAATAGCCGGATGATTTGAGAAGCATATATCATTTGTAGTAAAACATTCTTTAACCAATTCCCAGTTACTTACAACTAGTGTTTTGTGAGAACCGAGTCGGATGGTGAAAGCAGGACCATATTCATCGGCCATGGAACCAAGTTTTCGATGCATCGAATCCATTTCGTCGAAAAGATGAAGGTGACCCATTATTCGTCTCCCCCCTGGTGCCTCTGGTGCTTCTTGTTTTTGATCATTGTTGGATTTCCTTCCATAGTTCTTCCAAGATAGCACAAGGAAACCAAGCAAAAAAGGAGCCGTTATTAGAGAAATTGGTAAGTGGAGGAGATTGAGAAGTTCCATTTAGTTACTGAAACGTTTTTTTTTTTTTGTGCAGAAGGGGTGCCTATCCGATATCGAATTTTATAGTTGCTGACATTACCAATGTGCTACAATGAAATTAATGAAAAAGTTCCTACGGTGAAATCTATATGTTTTCCGGATATAAGTTTTTTTACAAGATAAAAGGATCTGAAACATGTGATGGTAGATTAAAGCACTGAAGGATCTGAAGCACTGTATGACGCATGACATAGTATTAATTGTCCCTCATGGGAAGTTCACATATACACCGTCCTAGTAAATGTCTAGAGGGGATGTTTCCATAATTAAATATAAATAACAACTTGGCATCATCTAGTAGTTGTTGCAACAAAAGACAAAAGCAACGTTTAATCAGCTTTCGGCCGCCGGCGGCGGTGGTCTGCTTTTCGAAAAGAGTACTAATGCTACTTGATGCACGAGTAGTCCGTGGGTCGACGACAGCATAGAATGATATATTTTTCAATCTATGACGACAGACGTACCCGTACGCCAAAGCTAGACAGTTTTTTGATTGGTCATCCATTATTGGGTAATGGCGTATGTCTACGAATAACCTGGTAAAGAATTCTAATTCCAATTGATTTCTGATAATCAAATATGTCTTCTGCTCACAAGGCATGGAAAGCAGCTGCTTTTGGTGTTCATGGACATCTCAACTTTACCAGATCAGGTTTCATGTACGTGCATTAACATACCGTAATTCTAGTTTCAGTGTTCTTTTTTATGATTTTAATCTCTCTCACAACATATTTTATTTATTTTTTGGTAAATTTATAGAGAACACTCGAAAAAGTTTAATGAAGAAGATATGAAAATTCAACTCGATGGAAAGAATTGTGTAGTCACCGGAGCTAATTCAGGCATTGGATATGCTGCTGCTGAAGCTCTTGCTTTCCGGTTTGTATATACTACTTAAGAATTTAGATGTTTCTTAGTCAATAAATGAATGGGTTGGATACGCCTTTATGTAGAACCAATCAATTTTCTTGTTAAAATTCAGTGGGGGAAATGTGTATATGGTCTGTCGAAATAAGGAACGAGGGGAAATTGCTGTTTCGAAAGTTCAGTCAGTTACCGGTAATCAGAATGTGTACTTGGAGGTACGTATACTCGCTTTCCATTTCTCCTTTCGTTTATTGGTGATCGTTACCCATCCATTTAAAGTCGCATTTTACTGGTAGCTATGTGATCTATCCTCTATCAGTCATATTAAATCATGGGCATCCAGATTTATTTCCAGGAAACAACCAGTTCATGTCTTGGTACGTCTCCTTTTATTTAGTATTTAATATCAGTGACTGTGCAAATTACGTAGCAATCAGTGATGATGAATTTTGGTAATGATAGGTTAACAATGCTGGCTTGCTTGAGAAAAAACGAATTACTACTTCAGAAGGGTATGTACCCTTCTATCTTAAGAAACAGAACTATTACGTACATGTTAGAGTACTTTTTTTTTTTAAATCACCAGAGAAGTGACTTAGAAAACAAAGGATTACACCAGAGACTGATGAACTCTCGTCTTATGTTTATTTGTAATTCTTACCAGATTAGAGTTGAACTTTGCGGTAAACGTAGCAGGAACTTTTTCTTTGACAGAGTTGATGGTGCCATTATTGGAGAAAGCTGCACCTGATGCTCGAGTCATTACAGTCTCTTCTGATGGGATGTATACAGCTCCTTTGACTGAAGATTTGCAGGTATCTTATGACTTACTGGTTAGATATTTTCACAGTTCCCTCATTCACATCAAAGTCAGGAATATGATGAGCTAGAGAGAGTGAATGTCATAACCATCTCCGCATTCATCCTTGTTAATTTGATTTAACTCCATCTCATTCTTCTATTATAGTTCAGCGAAAGAATTTTTGATGGGGATGTGCAGTATGCTCGAACCAAGAGAGTTCAGGTTAGCTCATACATGCGCTTGAATGCTTGATATTTCAGCCTCATACAATTAGAACCAAACACTCGATGAAAAAACCGGCTCACCAGATGGTAGAATTCTTTTATTTTCAAGGTGGCGTTAACTGAAAGATGGGCAAAACTATACGGTGATAAAGGAATTGAATTCTATTCGATGCATCCTGGTTGGGCTATGACACCAGGTGTTGTCAAAGGCTTACATGAGCTTTGTAAAAGGCAAGGACTAGAAATTCTCTTGATATCTTATTTTGTTATATTTTGTTGCTTGTTTGATGACTAGTTGACGTCTATTTGGCATCGCAGCATGTCATGGATGCTTCGAACAAGTGACGAGGGTGCAGACACAATAGTATGGTTAGCATTGCAGTGTAAGGAGAAACTTGTGTCTGGCGCTTTTTATTTCGATAGAGCAAAAGCACCAAAGCACTTGCACTTTGCAGGAAATAGTAGTGGTTCCCATATTGTTATCGACTCCATTGCCGAGAGTCTCTACTCCTTGTGCCAGCTTCCTAAAATTAGATGAAGACACCCAAAAGGCTCTTTGATTGTTCAAACTTTCAAACATTTGTTGATGTTAGTGTCTAAAGTGGAGATATGCGAGAGAGAGAGAGAGAGAGAGTTTTCATAAGTTAATGTCCGGTTTATGAAACTGCTCGCACATGTGTAATATTGTTGTTTATATTTGATATCATGTGACACGATTACGTATAACATCATTAACGTTTCGAGCCAGCACTGGTGGATCGACAACTTTTCTTGCGGGATTCAAAATTCTTCGGTGGTTGTGATGGCCAATGTTGGGTGGCACATGTAGATGTAATTTTGTAGCTCAGTTTCAGAGTTCAAATACTATATAAGATGCAAATACTGAAGTTGTTTTAGTGTGAAATTACAGTAAGGAAAAGATTTTAGGAATCAGAGAATGAGTTTACCCAATGTTCGTCGTGTCTCTACAACCGAAGTCCAACCAGCGAGTTACATTGATAAAAATTCTCATATTTTTAAACGCATTCATCTAAATTCCTGGGATCTAATACATCTTGTAAGGGTTAAGTGGTAAAATGTCCTAAAATCGATCCCAAGGTTGTGAAAATGTCGTTGGGGAAAAGATTAAAATGCCACAAAATCTTATCAAAATGCCACATTCTGTTACTTTTACTTATAATAGTCAAAATGGAGCATTTTGACAGATTTTGACTTGTCAACTGTGTTATGAATGGTCTCTTTTGCTCTTCGAAAGAATCTATGGTTTCAGGATTTAGGGTTCAGTTCAGGGTTTGGGGTTTAGGATTTAGGGTTCAGGATTTAGGGTTCAGTCGGTGGCGTTGTTGGTGGTGGTGGTAGTGGTGGCGGTGGTGGTGTTGGTGGTGGCAGCGGTGGTGATAGTGACGTTGGTGGTGGTGGCGGCGATGTTGGTGGTGGTGGCGGTGGTAGTGGTGGTGGTGGAGGCGACGGTAGTGGTGGTGGTGGTGGGGATGGTGGTGGAGGCGTTAGCGGTGGTGTTGGTGTTGATGTTGGTTGTTCTAGTGGTAGCGGTGGTGGCAGTGGTGGCAGCGATCGTGGTTGGTGGTTGTTCGTTTGGTAGTGGAGACCGTCCAAAACAGTCCCCTTATATATGTCAGCTTATTTGTCATAAGGTATAAATGTCATCTTCTCACAAATGCGGGTCCACATGCGTGCTAATTTTGACCACTTAGTCATCTCTAACGATAAAAGTAACTGTTGGGCATTTTGATAAGATTTTGGGACATTTTAATCTTTTCCTTAATTTCCGGGACATTTTCACAAACATGGGTTCGATTTTGGAGCATTTTGCTACTTGTCCCATCTTGGAATTGCATATATGCAAAAGGGTCTTCTCTTCTGAAAACCACAACCACAACTCGAGCAAGGAGATGAAACACAGGATGTTGCTGGCTACAACATACATGAGAAGTCGTAGACATCACGGCCGGACCCGACTGCTCTATCTAATTCTTTAAGAGTTTTAGTTTTCTGAACCTGGGAACCATGACATACCGCTAGGGGTAAGGGATCCAAGTTACGGAATCCGAATAACAATCATATTTCAATGGGTATACATGGTTTATCTACTTTTTAGAGCATCGTTAGTTCAACCTAGATAGGGCCTGTCTTGCTGAGTGTTATCTTTCATGCATATTATATTAATTAAAAAAACTGGGGTAGTGTTAGCTTTCATTAGGGGTGTAATTTTGTCCGGCAGCGTGAGGCCCAGCACTGTCCGCCCTGTCTCATGACAGATCATGGGTGACCGTGTACCTCTACGGGTGGCCCGACCTAGCCCAGTTAAATAAGAGGACGGGCACAAACTACAAGTCAAATTTTTTTGTCCGGTCTAATATCCTCCCTATTATCCCGTCAATGTTACTCGTCCTGTTGGCACTAGGGCTGCACAACGGGTAGGGTGGGTAGGATATGGCCTATATCCGCCACCCTACCCGTTTATTGGCGGTTAAGAAAATCTTTACCCGTCACCCTACCCGCCAAATAGTGGATAGGGTAGGATACGGTTAAAAAACTGGCGGGTAGGGTAGGGTTGGCGGGTATGGGTAGGGTATGTGCACCCCTAGTAGGAATTGCTCGAAGACCAGTAGGGTAGGATAATTTCGAGCTTTACCCGCCACCCTACCCGTTTATTGGCGGTTAAGAAAATCTTCACCCGCCATCCTACCCGCAAAATAGTGGATAGGGTAGGATACGGTTAAAATACTGGCGGGTAGGGTAGGGTTGGCGGGTATGGGTAGGGTATGTACACCCCTAGTTGGCCCGCCAATGTTATCCATTTACCTGGCCTAAGTGACTGTTCTCATTTGTTTTATCCTAGAATATACTTGGTACTTGTTTTATCCTAGAATATACTTGGTACATATACTTAATACAATCAATCTAATCTCCGTAGTTCTCATATGTATTTCTTAATTTTTACTCCATAGGAATCTAAATGTGTTAACCATATGAGTAAATATCGAGCAAAATCTAAGGCGGTCTCCTTTTCTGATGATTCAATTCAGGAAAAAGGAAAAATTATAGGAAGTTTGGTTTATCTTGTTCCAATCTCAATCTCGTATTTGATTATTAGTTTTATGTAAAACTTGTGTATTATTACTACTTTCTTTTTATTTTTAATAATATATATATATATATGTATATATTTGTTTGTTTGTAATATTCAAGGTCCTCCCTACCCTACCCGTCCGAACCCAAATTACAAAACAGGTTTGGGTAGATCATGGGTACTAACTAGAGGTGTAAAATGTACCATCCCGGCACACGAAGTCGCGTGCTTCACGTTCCATGTGCCGTGTTGTGCTGTGCCAACGATTTAAACGTGTTGTGTCGTGTTGTGCTTTACTAGTCAAAAGCTAGGCACAACACAACCCACGGACACATCACACGAATAAACGTGTTGTGCCATGCTGTGTCGTGCTGGCACACGTGTTATAAATAATTTGAAATCACTTAATGGTATACATTAAGTTTGAAATTATCACGAGAATCTAAATAGACAACATAACATTTGAAATTATTTCAAGTAAAATTAACAATTTTAATCAATAAAAAAAAATAGCCCATCAAATATAAAATTGGATAATTATCTAGTAAATTAATGTTCTAGTCAAATATAGGTAACGACATTATAACAACGATATTGGAATATCTTTTCCAAATATTTAGGTATTATATGTGTTATAATAAAAATAAGCAAGCATAAAATGTCAAAAACTAGCTAGAATAGTGATTCTTTTGTGAAATATGCACAAAGTATGATGTATTATGCCTTGTTATATGGTGTACTTGTGCATGCTATGACGTGCTTTCTTAATGTGATGTGCTGGACTAGGCCACGTGCTTATCCATGCCGTGTGTTGTGCTGTGCTACTGTGCCAATTAGGCTAACCCAGAACAGCCCACGAAACTAACGTGCTGGGTCGTGCTGGGCCAAATCACGTGCTGGACTGGGCTGGGTTCAGATTTTAGCGTGCTGGTCACCTCTAGTACTAACTGTAGAAAAATAACCCTTCCCACTCGGTCCATTTAATTTCATGGGTAAGAGATGTTCCGGCCCGTCCTATACCGTCTCATTTAATAATCAGGTCGGGCTGCTCGGCCCGACCCAATTTAAACCCTTTGCTTTCATACGACTGGTTGCTACCATTTTTTGTTGTTTTTTTGTTTTTTTGACTAGTTGCTACCGTTCGTACCAAGTATTTACGATTCAAAAGAATGGGGAATATTGGGATTTGAAAATCGGTTCAGGAGGTTAAATTTTTTTTACTTAAAGACGCAAATCATTGTGCTTATTGCCTTCTTTATTCATGTATTCTTGATTGTTTTCGGATATTTTTTTTGGGCATCTCCATTCTCCCATTTTTCAATAAGAATAGGTTTTTCCTTTTTTACTCATTTTGATTTTCTCTGACAATAGACCATGAACCTAAATAGGTGCGTTTGCTTTGATTTAGTTCCGCTTGTAAGCAATTCACTCCCATTTTTACAGAAGAGTTAATATCACTTTTTCATTTCACCTATTTTAACTAAAATGAAAAAAAATGATATCAACTCTTTTTTGGAGAAAGAAATAGTATAATGTTTACCAACCCGATGGACCGTCCAAAACTGCCTCTCATTTGAAAATTTGAATATTTGGTGTACTGATTGGCCCTTGCTTGTACTTGTTCAAAACAACTAGTCTAGATCAATATAGAGCTTCAAACAAGAAACAGAGAGAAATATGTACAAAAAATAGGAGAGTGGGGGTTGTTTTCCACTTTTCTCAATCATGATAGATGAGCTAACAGTCGCCATAAACTTTGATATCAAGCAGAAGAGAACACCTTTATATTGCGATACATTTCACATATATCCTCGATTGTAAATCTCTCTATCTAGATATATTACACTGTTAGATTCACGAAACTTTTTACACAACAGCGAAGCAAGGAGTGTAGGAGTGAGATATCGCACATGTTAGTAAGTATGCGAAGTGAAGACTATATAACTTAAACGAGGGAGATCGCTCACAGCAAGGTTGAGATGACGTAGTGGATGATATCAGCAAAGTCACGAATTAAATGTGAATATCTGTGCGAAGTATGATCTGTGCGAGAACAAGTGATTGTACATGAGCGAGTGTATCGCATAGAGATTCCAAAAATAAAGGATCTCTTAGTTGTCATCCACTATGTAAGATCTTATATAAAGAGGAGAGGTTATTACTTGTGGGAGGATTCTTTTAGTGAGTGTTAGTTAAGAAATCAGGAGAGAGAAAGTAAATCTAAGAGCAAATAAGATTGCTGTAATACTTGTATCCGTCTTGTAAACCGACTTAAGTCTTGATAATCAATGAAGAGTTTAATGATGATTACCTAATATTGATTATAGTTATAGTGGAATATGGTTGTGAGGAAACTTGCAACTACATTTTTGGCGCTGGAAACAGGGAGATAAATCCTGTTAGAAAATTTACAAAATCTTGAAAAAGAAGATAGATATGAAGATTTTAGAAAAACTAAGAAAGAACAATAAAGAATCTATGGAAAAAGCAAGAATCGTAACAATACAAAGAAGAGGTAGAGATATGCAGTGTAATTCTATTACCAAAGAATCAATCTCTGATGCGGATTTTCAAGCGGGAATAACTGGAAGGATAAGAGAAATCATGAAGGAAAGAAGGTGGAAACGGTAGAAAAGGAGTCTCCATTAAAAGAATGGGAAAAAGTGGAGATTACATTTGCAGCAGATGAAATTCCAGAAGAAAATCTAAACCAAATAAATCCATTGGTAATTACAGTTACAGTTGAACGAGGAAAAAATATTGCGATCAAAAAGAAATCAGAGGAATGGATGATCTATAAAACGCTGATAGATACAGGAAGCGGAGTTGATATCTTATTTTATCGCACATTCAAAGCAATGGGATACGAAGATGCAGATATGACACGTCCAACTTATAATATACATGGATTCAATAAAGCAGTCACAAAACCAAAAGGGTAAATTGTGATGCGAATATTACCGGGAGAAATAGAAACAAAGATAACACTATGTGTGATTGATATAGAATCACCATACAACATGTTATTGGGAAGGCCATGGGTGCATGTGATAAAGGCTGTAGCATCAACATTGCATCAATGCATCAGATTCCAAATTCCAAGTGGTATAGGTGAAATTAAAGGAGATGTTATAAGTGCGAAGATTTGCAATCGCACAGATGTACGAAATTATGAAGGAAGAGAAAAAAAGAGAAAAGAACGATGGAGAAAAGAAAAAGAACTAAAAAAGGAGGATGAGCTTCGGACATATATGATCAGAGCGAAGGAGGGAAAAGGAATACCAAGTGAATTACCAGTGAAGGAAGGTGAACAGATTAAAGAAATTAAAGGACCAACACCAATGGGAGAACCAAAAGAAAACTTTATTGCAGTTGAACCAACGAAAGAGATAAAAGTTGGATCCGAAGACAAGTAAAAGATATTAAGAATAGGAACTAAAATGGAAGAAGAAGAAGAAGAAGAAGAAGAAGAAGAAGAAGAAGAAGAAGAAAAAACGACAAATATCTTGCGAGAATATAACGATATCTTCACATGGAGTCTGGAAGAAATGTCAGGAATAGATCCGTCTGTCGCATGCCATAAATTGGACATTAATAAGAATGTAAAGTCGTTCAAACAAAGAATACAGAATATTGAAATTGATTATCAAGCGGAGTTGCAGAAGATGCTGGATGCAGGAATTATAAGGCCAGTAAAATATCCAGAATGGATAGTAAACATGGTAGTCGTACCAAAAAAGAATAAGGGGATAAGGATCTGCATAGACTTCACCGATTTAAATAAAGCGTGTCCTAAAGACAGTTTTTCTTTACTAAACATCTCTCAAATGGTAGAATCGGCATCGGGAAATGGTAGAGTCTCGATGTTGGATGGGTATAAAGGCTATAATCAAATCCCTTTGGCTGAAGAAAATCAAGAACATACTGCTTTCTTCGCACCAAGAGGTTTATACTGCTATACGAAAATGCCGTTTGGATTGAATAATGCGGGTGCGACGTATCAAAGAATGGTAGAGAAAGTATTTGAAAAATGGATACACAAAACATTAGCGGTCTATGTGGAAGACATGCTAATTAAGAGTAAAGATACGAAGGATCATGTTGACGATTTGCGAGAAATATTTGAACAGAAGCGACAATTCAATATCAAAGTGAATCCATAAAAATGTGTCTTTGGCGTATCATGAGGAAATTTTTTGGGTTACATAGTATCCAAAAAAGGAATAGAAGTTGATCCAGAAAAAGTACAGGAAGTTAGAGATATGCCACCCCCTGCAACGGTGAAGGATGTTCAAAAACTAAATGGGTTGATAGCATCGTTGGGAAGGTTTATCTCGCGTTCTTCGGATAAGTGTAAACACTTTTTCAACATATTAAAGAAGGGAACCAAATTTGAGTGGATGGAAGAATGTGATAAAGCATTACAAAGCATAAAAAATTACTTGGTGAATTTATCCATTATGCAAAAGGCGAAGCCAGGAGAGGAATTGTTACTCTATTTAGCATCAACATCGCATGCATTAAGTGCAGTATTGTTATGTTCGGATGAAGGAATAGAAAAACCAATATATTATATAAGTAAAACATACAACTCAGCAGAGAAAAATTATTCATAAATTGAAAAACTAATTCTCGCACTGGTGTATGCATCATTCAAGCTTCGCATTTATTTCCAAGCTCATAAGATAACGGTATTAACAAGAGTACCAATTGAAGCCACAATGAAGAATTCAAAAAGATCAGGGAGAGTTGAAAGGTGGAATACACAATTAGGAAACTATGAAATTGGTTATGAAATTTTATCTTCATCAAAATCTCAAGTTATCGCAGAGTTTCCAATAGAATAAAATGAATATGTAGAGGATATGATGGAAGTGGTTGAAGAACATGGAAATCTTAAAGAGTTATTAACTGATCGAAATCCAAATAGATAGGAGATATTAGTCGATGTATCATCCAATGGAGAAGGGAATGAAATTGGTATTGTATTCATTTCACCAACAGGAGCACAAATGGCTTACTCATTCAGGTTGGAATTCGATCCACAAATAATGAAACTGAATATGAAGCAGTGGTGCATGCACTAAAACTAGCCATTGAAATGAAGATAGAAGATGCACGAATAACTAGTGATTCCCAATTGGTAATTCGTTAGATAGAAGGTACATATAGTACAAATGAACTATCTTTACAAAAATATAGGAATCTGGTTATGGAGTTAGCAGTGCGAATTCCAAAAATAAGATGGAGACATATTGATAGACGCATTTATGTGTCTATTTTGATCACAATTGTATATATTGTTAGTGCTCGATTTTGTGCTTATTTGGTTATTTTATGTCTTTGTAGGTGTTTTTGGAGAAATACACTTGTGCGGAGAAATGTGGATCGAAAAGTTGATAAAAGCACCCGGAGGAACCTGCTATACGGACCCTCGAGTTTGGATAAGGGGCACCCAGTTACTAAGGGGCACCCTATGGCTATATGCACCCCACTGCTGGAATAGGGGGCATAGCTTCTTCCACACGTTTAAACTGATTTCTGGCAGGATTTTCGTCGAGTTTTAATTGGAGATTTTCATGGGACTGTCTTGGGGTTAGTTGTTGGAGATAATACATGAAAGATAAATGTTTTATGTTCGATAAAATAGGGATAATTCACCGGCTTGGAAAAAAGGGGAAAGTGAAATATTGTCGGGTGCTAGTTTGGTTTATACTTGGATTTTTACGTGGATATGGACTGGTATTGATTTGATGGAGTTGTTATGTCCGAACAGGGTTGGTAGTTGGGTAAGAATCGTGAAAAAAAGGGAAGTTTTTATATGTTCCTCGATAAAACATGGCATGAAGTACTCGGCATGGAAGAAGATATTATGAGGAGATTTGAGTCTATCGAGTTCGTAGGTAATCTACGGAGAGGATGGAAAGATCAGATAACTTGGAGGACGCGTATAAGAGATAATGAAGGAAAGAATTTAGGCCGTAACTTCCTGTGAAAGAGAAAAAAATATTCTCGGACTTTTAGGTCATGTGATATACATTAAAGCATCGATTGGACTCTCTGGGGATTGTCTAGAGTTTTGGGTCGATAGAATCGGAGAAGAGAAGCGCAGGTGAAGTTGCAGGAATATTCACCTGCTGCTGGTGAAAAAGAGAAGCTGAAGAACATTGGACAGAGGAGGACAGTCGCAGAGGCAGTCTTATTCAAACAACACAACAGGAGTATCGTTGTTCAACAGATCTCATATATCACAAGCTTGTCATCTTTTCTCTGTAACAGTTCAAAACCCATTGTAACAGTCTGTTTGTAACGCCTTCTAGCGTTGCAAACTGTCTGTTTTATTAGTTTTCTCTTGTTTTTCACACTTTTGAGTTATAAACACCTATTTTGAGAACGTGAATGTTATAGTATTTCGATTGCGGTAAATAAGAATTCGTTTCTCGGACTTGAAAAGATTTTAAAAACAAAAATATATACAAAAAATATTAACAATATGGGCAAGAGTACTGGGACTAAAGATTCAGCCATTTTTCATTTTCAAGTGGTTCAGAATTTAATTCTAGGCGATTATAGTTCAAAACAAAACAAATATTAACTCTAGTTTATTGCCAAGATAGATTTTATAAAATATTACTTGTATTTCTTAAGCATAGCATATCAAAAATCCCTAGGACTAAGCATACTCCATCAAATGAAATCACAAGTAATTAATTTAAAATCTTAATTCAATTAAAATTAGTGCAAAAAGTAAATAAAAGAATTAATGAAATTACCACATGGATGAAACTCGACCTCCTCCGTCGTCCCAGTGTTGGGTTTAGCTCATCATGATAAAAACACGCTCAAAGTATTTATTTATTGCTCAAAGTGTTTTTACAAGGATGAAAATGGAGATGAAATAATAAAACAGTGGATGTGCGACCCACAGAAAGCGTCCAAAATGAACGACACAAAAGAAGTGCTATTGTTGCTGTATCTCTAAGACCCACACCTACGACCCACGTTCGCGAGTCGTTTCACTGTTTATAAACGACTGCTTCTGCTGGTCCGTTCTTCATGTTCTTCATCTTCATCACGAACAGCAGCAGCAGCAGAGAGAATTCGTGATTCTTCCTCTGCAGCTTCCTCTCTTCTCCTCCCAACTCTCGACCCCCTGGTAGTCGACCCAAGGATCCTTTATATACTCACATGCACGCTGAAATCCCTCACAATAACTCCAAATAATTATTCTTTACTCGGGCAGTGAAGAGAGAATATTTTGAGATATTTTATTTCTCCACGCGTTTCCAGCTCTGATTCTTCCCTTTTTTAGACTTTATACGCATCAAACAATAGTTATAACTCTCCCAGATCATCTCAGCCATACGCAAACACAAGAAATCCCGTGAATAATTCTTCTCTGCACGTTCTCCCCTGTTTCCAGTTCGTGGCTTCCCTAGCCAATTCTAGCCAAATTTAATCGACCACAACACTCGCAATAGATTTCTAAATGTCCCAGGAACAATACCACAAATTTTCAGCGATTTAATCTCCCTATAACACCTTCATTTTGTTGATTGAAAATCTTCCAGAGAGTAAAAATATTTTACCGGCAAAAAGTTTATTTGAATTTGAGAAGAAGGAAGGGTGTCCCCCTATCCTGAACTAGGGTGCGAATAGCAGGTGTCCAACTGAGGTACCCCTTAACCAATAGTGAGAGTCCGAATAACAATTGTCCTTCAAGGTTGCCCCGGGCAACTTTTCGAGCTGATTTTTCCAAAATTGTTTATTTCCAAAAAATACCTAAAAACACACAAAACACCATAATAAGGACAAAAACAAGTACTAATAATACGGACATTGAGGACAAATTAGACACAAAAATGTGTCTATCAGTGAATAATATGAGGAGCTAAACCCCAACACTGGGATAACGGAGAAAGCCATATTTCATGCGTGTGGTAATTATATTTAATTCTTTTTATGACTTTTTGCATTAATTTAATCGTTTTATGATTTTTCTTAATTAGTTGTGAAGTCGTATGATGATGTATGCTTGGTCTAAGTGATTTTGATGCATCATGCTAGTGATTTTCAGTTAATCTTTTTAAAATATACCCTGGAAAAGAATTAGAGTCAATAAACAAGAGCTATAATTGTCTAAGAATTGATTTTTGAACCACATGATATGAGATTTGGTGGAATCCCGAGTCTCAGTATTCTCTCGACATTGTGACAAACCTTGTGTATATATTTTCTTCATTTTTATTGTTTTCTATTTTTAAATCTAAAATCAGTCTCAACAAGTCCGAGAAACGAACACTTTACTTACCACTACAAAATTACATCACATATAGGTAGAAAGGACAATAGACTCGCAGATGCATTGGCTTTCATACCATCCATGTTAGTAGATCCGGTTGCAAGGGACATCAAAATACAAACACTTCTTTTACCATCTATAGAAAAAGGTGAAGAAAAACAAATAAATGTGATGCTAGTAGAAGATACGGATGAGGAAAATGTGAGTGAAGATAAGGATTGGAGAACTG
Source organism: Papaver somniferum (assembly GCF_003573695.1). Classification (NCBI taxonomy): domain Eukaryota; kingdom Viridiplantae; phylum Streptophyta; class Magnoliopsida; order Ranunculales; family Papaveraceae; genus Papaver; species Papaver somniferum. The sequence goes on from NW_020631041.1 coordinate 8,552,606, forward strand.
AGATCCATTTATATTTAGAAAAGGGAGAAGTACCAAGAAAAAGATTAGAAGCACATAAATTAAAAAGTCGTGCGACAAATTACGAATTAAGATATGGTGTGCTTTATAGAAGATCATTTCTTGGACCTTCTCTCAGATGTCTTACGCGAAAAGAAGGCATGGAAATCTTAAAGGCATTATACTATGGAGATGCTGGCAATCATAGTGGAGGAAAGTCACTCGCATACAAATCAAAGATTCAAGGATATTATTTGCCATACATGCATGAAGACGCAAAACAAGTCTCAAGACGATGCGAAGAATGTCAGCGTCATGGCAAAAAGATACATACACCCGGAGCAATGTTAAATACATCAACAAACGTATGGCCCTTTGGAAAATGGGGAATAGACATTGTTGGAACGTTCATACCAGGAACAGGACAAAAGAGTTACTTAATCGTCGCAACAAATTACTTCACAAAATGGGTAGAGGTAAAGGCGGTTCAACATATTCGAGACAGGGACAAATTCACATTCATTTTTGAAAATATTATATGCAGATTTGGCATTCCTGCACAACTGGTATCTGATAACGGGAAACATTTTGAGGGCGAAAATATAGAAATGTTGCTTAATGCGTTCAAAATTCAAAGTGGAAAATCTACTCCTTTATACCCACAAAGCAACGGACAAGTAGAGCCAACAAACAAAAACGATCGCAGAGACTTTGAAGAAGAAGTTAGATGGGCATAATAAAGGGTGGTGCGAACAAGTGCATAATGTAGCATGGGCTTACAGAACAACAAGGAGGGAAGCAACAGGAATGTCACCTTTCTGTTTGACATATGGGGTATAGGAAGTGTTTCCAACATAAGTCATTATGCCTACCACAAAGAAAGAAGCTTGGGAGAAGAATCTAAGCGCATATCTAATTTTAACAAAATTGGATGATCTGGAAGAAACAAGAGAAGTCGCTTTACAACATATGGAAAATTATCATAGAAGACTAGCCCGAGAATACAACAAGCGTGTTAAAATAAGAGAGTTTCATCCAGGTGAATTAGTGTTACGCGAAATTCTAATTTACCAGAAAGGTGGAGATGGGAAGTTAGAAAAGAAGTGGGATAGACCTTATATAATAAAACGGGTAGTTGGAATGGAGCTTACCAGTTAATGGATCCAGAGGGAAGAGATACAGGTCGTAAACTAGATCGACCTTGGAATAAGCTATACTTAAAGAAGTATTATCCATAGAAGCTTGCGAGATAAATCGCACAGATACAAAGTTAAGCAAGGATATAACGTCGAATCTAATAAATGAATGCGCATATTTCATTCAAAACTAAGAAATTTTTCTTAAAAGAAAAATAAGACCTTGATGTAAGGCAACATAAATGATATTTATTATCAGATAGACTAGGAATCCGAATGTGGCATGCAACCTAGTTCGCATACATTGATGATATTCTTCAATGATGTTGCAGTAAGATGGTTCGTTCAAGACTTATGAAAGAAGATTTTTTTTTAGATTTAATTTTTATAAATAACAAACTCAATTAAAATGTGTTGTGAATATTATAGAGAGACTAGGGATAGGATTCTACCAATTTCCGTACTCATATGGTTCAGATATCAATTATAAACAATAAAAGATCAAACGATAAAGTTTTATTCACTCCAATTCATTGCCTACGGTAGATTTCGAAAGTAATGGGTAAGCATGGGACATCAAAACATCTAAGCTAAGCATGACCCGTCAATTGTAATCACAACCATTCAATGAAACTCATAAATCAGTTGAATAACAGTGCAAATAGTCGTAACAAGAATTGATAAAATTACCACATTTGTGAAAATCGGCTTCCTCCGTCGCCCTAGAGGATGGGATTAGCTTCTCATTATGGAAACACGCTCAAAAGTTGATTTCATTGCTCAAAGGGTGTTTACAAATAATGAAAGGGAGGAAAAATAATAAAACTTGGATTCTGTAACCCTAATAATTGTTGCAAATAACTGTAACAGAAAACGATATGTAGGATGTGTCGTTGTTATTGTAGCTATGCGACTACCTTATGGCGTCATTGTTCTTCGTGTTCTTCCTCCTTGTGCAGCAGCAGAAAAAAATGTTATGCATCTCTGATTTTCACTCTGTTCTTCTCCCCACTCCTCGTCGCCCTTCTATTTTCACCTTATCAACTTATATAGCCTCCCATAACCGATAATACTCCTCATAACTAATAATAATCGTCCAATAAATTCGTTATTCTCTTCTGCCATTCACGGGAAATAATTCCCTTTTACAGCTCCTTCACGCGTTAACTTCAGCTCTGCACACTCCAACGCGTTGGAAAATTTCCTTATATGAAGAAAAGAACGCTGTTGACTCAAGATAACCTTCCGCAGATGATAAAAAATTCATCAAATAACTCACGGGAATATATTTCCCTGTTTTCTTCCCAGCGATTATCCATCCCAACTAAACTCTTTCGAACATCCAAACCAACATTGGTTGGGCCTATCAAGTCCATTCCAATTGGATTTGGTGATTGAATCTCACCACTGTTCCTTCAAATTCAAAACACGATGTACGCAGGTTGAAAATATTCAAAAAACTGATTTCCCGCCAAAACTAACATTCAAACGAGGAAGAAAAGAGTGCCCCTTATCAAGATGCTTGGGTGCGAATAACATGTGGGTGCCCTTATCAATTGAGGTGCCCCTTATCCAAAGTAGGGGTCCGAATAGCAAATCTCCCCCAGGGGTACAAATAGCACTTTTCGAGCGACTTTTTCCACACAAGTTTATTTCTCTAAAAACACCTACAAACACACAAAACACCGTAATAAGTACAAAATCGAGTACTAACATAGAGAAAATTGAGACAACTTAGACACAAAAAGGTGTCTTTCAAATACCCACAAACTTATTATTTTCTAGTCCTCGAGCAAATCTAATCTAGAAAATAAAATGACTACACTTAGCACGTGAAGCAAGCCGTTAAACCGCTAGGAGGCCCTAGCGGCGAAGTGTGTGTCCGGAGGGTTTAACAGATGTGTACCCACAAAACCTTTACTCCATACCCTAGCTATCTACGCAGAACCTTAGAAGGCACTAAAGAATCTCCTTGGTTGGCATACTCTCATTGACTACAGGAGGAAGTACCCTGATGTGAAATTCCAATTGCTATACACGAGTTCGCACTCAAGCATACTAAAATTCATATAAGTGACAGAGCTCTATTCAGATAGTTTCTGTACATCATAACCGGAGTCAACCAATCATATGGAAAGATTAAGAAGATGGATAAAGAGAAAAGTAGATGGTTTAAAGTGAACGGTGTTTCCATATCTGTCTGAAGGCCTCTGCCAAGATGAGCCTATCCTAATGGAATGAGATACAGGTCTGACTAATATCAACACAACTGGCAAATATAAGGGAACCAGTGGTCGATAAACCTAACTCTAGGTCAACACAACTGGCATATACAAGGGCACCAATGGTCGACTTTATTAACTTTATTCCAGTTGGTCTGATGGTCTGGTCTTTTTTTTTTTTGGTATCTCAATAACTCAATTTCACCCTAGCAATGGTAACAACTTGAATCGTTTGCCCCACTAAATCACTTAAAAAAATAAAAACTGAAGGATTAGGATTCAACGAGATATGGCAAAACTACCATATTTTTTTTTCTTAATTCTAACACCTGAGCTCTGTGCTTTTATGAATAAACTCTTTAGATGTTTCCATCTAATCAGATTGGTTCCTCAACTCCTATAACCAAGATGTTCCCATCCACTTATATTGATTAGTGCCAACCTTAAGAAACATAAATTTCTAGGCTCTGGAGTTTATTTATTGCAGCTAAGAGCTAACAAAAAGTTTCTTCCCCACACCCAAACTTAAATCTAACATTGTCCTCAATGTTCTAAAGATGAAATTAAAAGCATGAACAAGAAGAAACTGTTACCACTTGATGGATGGAAAAGAAATAAGGAAGGATATTACCATAAGCATGAGCGTGGGTGCCTCCCAGGAAATGCTAAATTTAAAGTCTTTAGCTAGACATCAAATACCTCAAAAAGTATTGTCACCTTCCAAATCATATATCAATAGTCGAAACAATTGTGGGTCCATAAGACCAAATAGAGCTGACACCAGTATGAGACAACTGCACTGGTTCAGAAAAATGAAAAGAATGAGCACGTCCTCATCTAAGGTTTCTATCAAGACAACTGGGTTTATCCCCGACGCGTAATTGAACTTCATATGTGTGTCTCGATAAGTAAATTCATCCGATAAACGGGTCTCTAATACCTGGGTTACCTCCTGGACAGTATCAGGAGGATCGGGTTGCGGAGTCTAAAAAGACTCAAATAATATCTCAGAAGCACAAGACTCGAGTCCCAAGTTAGGGACTCTAATTAGGAATACGATACAATCACAAGAACCATTACTACCCCCAAACTTAGGGTTCAGAGACAAACCTCTAACTATTGCTTGAATTTCCGGATCTTCAGATTCCTTAAAATACTCAAGAGATTCTTCTAGTTATCTACCCTCAAACTTAGGGTCATCATTATTCTTAGAAAAACCTGAAACTATTGCATGAATTTTTGGGTAGAATCTTTAAAATACTCAAGAACCTTCTTCTAAAGATTGATCACATATCTGATCTAAGAGAATGGTTTCCTCAAAATCATCTAAAGAATTTAACAGTAAAGTGTCAAGCCAATTATCCTGAACCAAATCCCGAACTAAAGTGCTAATCATCTTCTAAATCATCGTTCTCAGAAGGTTGTCTAGTAACATTAAAGACATTTAGTTCAGTGGTCATATTACCAAAGAGTATGTTCATAAGCCCAGTCCTAAAGTTGATGACAACGTTAACTGTGGCTAAAAATGGGCGACCTAAAATCACTGGGATTTGAGCACTTGAGTCCTGAACAGGCTGGGTGTCTAGAACAATGAAATCCACTAAATAAATAAACTTATCAACCTCAATCAGAACATCCTCTATGACACCACGAGGGACTTTGACAGACCCATCAGCTGAGTGTAGTGTCATTTTAGTCGGTTTCAACTTACCAAGACCTAGATGGGTGTATACATGATACAGGAGTAAGTTAACACTAGCTCCTAAGTCAAGTAAAGCTTTATCGACCATGTGATTACCAATCGCACAAGATATGGTGGGGCATCCAGGGTCCTTATACTTAGGGGGTGTTTGGTTCAGAAGGATGGAACTTACTTGACCAGCTAAAAAGGCTTTCTTATGGACATTAAGCTTACGCTTTCGTATACAAAGATCTTTAAGGAACTTGGCATAAGAAGGCATCTGCCTAATTGCTTCTAATAACGAAATGTTGATGTTCACCTGCTTAAATGTTTCCATTATCTCGTTGAAAGTCGACTCATTCTTTGTTGAGGCTAACAAATGTGGATATGGGGCTCTAGGCACAAAGATAGACCTATCAGGAATTTCTTGGGAATCCTTAGAGACTGTTTCAGTTTCCTCGTATACGGGCTCTTCTTGGGAAGTAAACGGTGGAACTACATTATGTCCACTAGGCATGGCTACCTTATTGTATACCGTTTTACCACTCCTAAGGGTTGTTATCGAGTTCACATGGTTTGATGATTTCTCACCAGCTAAAGATATTTGATGGACTCCCCTAGGGTTGGGTTGTGGTTGACTAGGAAACTTTCCTTTTTCTCTCAATGTCTCATTTATCTGACTAACCTGGGTTTTCAACTCGGAAATAGCCTGAGAGTTTTGAGTTAACAAGGCAAGAGACTCTTCTAAACTCATGATTTTCTTATCTGAAGGGATCTGAAATTGTGCCGGAGCTGACGGATTCTTAGTATAGCCAAAACTTGGGGGAACCCGAGAGTTACTTGACTGACCTTGATTCTGGCCCTTAGACCAAGAAAGGTTGGGATGGTTTCTCCAGCCAGGGTTATAGGTTTCTGAGTATGGGTCAAACTTCTGACGGTTATCTAGTGTTGTTATAAAGAGCATTGGCTTGCTCCTCAAAAATATGGCCTTCCCAAAAAGGGTCTATTCTACCACTATTACCACTAGAATGACCTAATTCTAAGGCTTCTAACCTTTTGGCTATGGCTGCTATTTTAACATCTGACTCATAAGATCCTTCTAACCTATTGACATTTCCTTTACTTATAAGAATTATTTTCTGGGGTTCCCTACTATTTTCCCATTGTTGGGTCTTATCGGCGATTTCATTAAAAAATGTTATCGCCTCATCAACAGTTTTATTCTCAAGCCCACCTATGCATAAAGACTCAATCATGGTTGTTTTTGAATAATCTAAACCCTCGTAGAGGATCTGAACTAACTTAACCATCTCTAAACCATGATGAGGACATTGAGATATTAAGTCATTGAACCTTTCTAAATACCTATATAAAGATTCTCCCTCTTGTTGAGTAAAAGTACAGATTTGTGTCCTAATAGACGATGTTTTGTTCCTTGGGAAAAACTTTTGTATAAAGGCAGATGGAAGTTGGTCATAGGTTTTAATTGACTCAGAATCCAAACTATACAGCCAAGATTTGGCTTTATCTTTTAAAGAAAAGGGGAATAACCTAAGTTTCAACGCATCATCACTAAGGTTTTTAATTTTCAGAGTACTACAAACTTCCTCAAATTCCCTAACATGAAAATAGAGGTTCTCATTTTATTTTCTAAAAAGATTGGGAGAATTTGTAAAGTCCCAGGTTTGAGTTGATAATTTTCCTCGGTTTCAGCTAACTTGATACAAGACGGACGAGAGGTCCTAGCTGGGTTTAATAAAGCTTTCAAAGTTGCCATTTCTGGCACTACCAAAGGACTAGGAGTACTTTCTTTACTAATTGTCAAGTTTTCAAAGCTGAAATTTCCGAAGACAAGGCTTTCAAAAGAAGAGTCTTCGAGATCCCCGCCTTCACAAGAAGAACTACTAGGTTTATCACTAATCAAACGACCTAGAGTGTTTCTTTTCCAAGCCCGCTCTCTAATAACCTCGGGCATACACTAGAAAAACAAAAGAAAAGGAAAGAAATCCTAAAAGGAAGGGAAGTTCTATGCAAACACAAACAAGGATGACTCCACCACAGAAAACCTACTGATTTCTAGAAAACAAAAAGCATGATGGCTCCACTTAGATTGTTTCTAGACCAGCTTCTAATCCTTCGAAAGGAAATTCGTTACAATTTAAGAAAACCCCTCTGGAATCAATCCGAGTTACAATAAATAAATAAAGTCTCAAAGTTTACAGTCCAAAAATATAGTGCAAAAGAAAATGAAAGTCTAAAAAAAAAATAAAAAAAAACTCTAAAGAATAAAAACAAAATAAAATGTCTCTCTCTTTTTTTTTTTATTAGATTTTCTTCTTCTTTTCTTTCGCTCCTTTCTCTTTGCTTTTACTCCAAATCTTTAAGTATCCACCAAAAGCTTTGGAAATTTTTTCCTTCGCTCCAAATTCCAAATCTGAAAGGAAAAGACAAAAACCCAAAAACGTAAAGAAGAACAAATAAAAACCTAAAAAAAATCTAAAAACTCTAGCCTAAAGACAAGTCCGCGTCGACTGCGCCAAAAATTGATGATATTCTTCAATGATGTTGTAGTAAGATGGTTCGTTCAAGACTTGTGAAAGCAGATTTTTTTTTTAGATTTAATTTTTATAAATAACAAACACAATTAAAATGTGTTGTGAATATTATGGAGAGACTAGGGCTAGGATTCCACCAATTTCCGTACTCATATGGTTCAGATATCAATTCTAAACAATAAAAGATCAAACGATAAAATTTTATTGACTCCAATTCATTGCCTAAGGTAGATTTAGAAAGTAATGGGTGTAAAACTAAAGCATGTGACATCAAAACATCTAATCTAAGCATGACCCATCAATTGTAATCACAACCATTCAATGAAACTCATAAATTAATTGAATAACAGTGCAAATAGTCGTAACAAGAATTGATAAAATTACCACATTTGTGAAACTCGGCTTCCTCCATCGCCCTAGAGGATGGGATTAGCTTCTCATTATGGAAACACGCTCAAAAATTGATTTCATTGCTCAAAGGGTGTTTACAAATAATTAAAGGGAGGTAAAATAATAAAACTTGGATGCTAAAGCATGGGACATCAAATATTTGCTCAAAAGTTGTTGCAAATAACTGTAACAGGAAACGATATGTAGGATGTGTCGCTGTTACTGTTGCTATGCGACTGCCTTATGGCGTCATTCTTCTTCGTGTTCTTCCTCCTTGTGCAGCAACAGAAAAAAATGTTCTGCAACTCTGAATTTCGCTTTGTTCTTCTCCCTTCTATGTTCACCCTATCAACTTATATAGCCTCCCAGAACCGATAATACTCCCCATAACTGATAATAATCCTCCAATAAATTCGTTATTCTCTTCTGCCATTCACGGGAAATAATTCCCTTTTATAGCTCCTTCACGCGTTAACTTTATCTCTGCACACTCCAACGCGTTGGAAAATTTCCTAATATGAAGAAAAGAACGATGTTGACTCAAGATAACCTTCCGCAGATGATAAAAAATTCATCGAATAACTCACGGGAATATATTGTCCTGTTTTCTTCCCAACGATTATCCATCCCAACTTAACTTTTTCGAACATCCAAACCAGCATTTGTTGGGCCTGTCAAGTCCATTCCAATTGGATTCGGTGATTGAATCTCACCAGTGTTCCTTCAAATTCAAAACAGGATGTACGCAGGTTGAAAATATTCAAAAAAAATGATTTCCCGCCAAAACTAACATCCAAACGAGGAAGAAAAGAGTGCCCCTTATCCAACTGCTTGGGTGCGAATAACATGTGGGTGCCCCTTATCCAAAGTAGGGGTCCGAATAGCAAATCTCCTCCGAGGGTACAAATAGCAATTTTCGAGCGACTTTTTCCACACAAGTTTATTTCTCTAAAAACACCTACAAACACAAAAAACACCGTAATAAGTACAAAATCGAGTACCAACATAGAGAAAATTGAGAACAACTTAGACACAAAAATGTGTCTATCATACATGCAAGAGGCAAAAGAATATATAAAAATAAGACCTATTGCACGTCATAGTCGGAGAAACCTAGAAAGCATGACTCAAGGGAAATCAACACCGACCCTGGAACTTGAGTTGTGGAGATTTGGGGTGAGAATAAACGAAAATGCCCATCCGGGAGAGATACCTTAAATTTTTAGTGTAAGATAATAATCTTAGATTGAGAGCCTCAGGTGAGAAACTCTCTCTCAAGGAGTGAAGAAACTCGATCAGGGCGCCGAGGTACCCGGTTGAGTCAAGAGTGCCAGGGGCGTCTGGAGCGTACCTTGCCACTCTTGACAAGTCCTGACTATGATGCACTCGGTCTGAAGACACCCCACCTAGGGTGCAGTCTCGCAACCATAAACCTCATCGGTAGTGTATGCGAGACTGCGAAATCAACTGGTTGTTGAATTACCGGATGGGAATATCCATAACCTTAACCCGGTAGAGGTAAGCTTCCTTGAAGAGGAAATTAGAGGGGAAGATAAGGACGACACCCTCCATTAGGGAGCTGAATTATGTCAAAATACGTAAATGTCATGAGACTTTTTACTCACGAGAGTATTAAGACTTGTCATACAAGAAAAAGGTAATACGGGATCAATGGGTCGATACACTACAGTGTAAAGACTGACAGCGATCTCGTCCCACAGAAATAAGGCAAGCTAAGACCTTTACATAGGAAGGCAAAATAAGACCTCATAAGAAAAATTATGTAAGCTAATTATCGTTTTGCAGGTAATTCAAAGACATAATACTGCACACTTGTTTCATACAAGAAATATAATAAGAGGCAAGTATGGGAATTGAAGTATACATCGAAACAAAGAAGGGAAATCTGGATGAAAAGAAGATTAAGAATGCTCAACAACGACATTTTGCTCAACCAAGGACTTTTCAGCATCCATACTGGGCCTAGGATCCCCAATTTCAGCATTGGTTTTGCTCACAGGCTTGTCCTTCTCAAGATGATCTCCTTCACCCTCTTGCTCTCTTTCATCATCACTCACAAATTCATAATCACTGCCTGCTTTGGGATATTCTTCATCTTCGCCTATTGTAAGAGAAGGGAGCTTTACAGCAGGAAGAGAGTTGCTTAGAAGAATTTCATTGATTACAGATTGAGAATTTGCATGAGCCTTGCGAATATCTCCTCTTTCAAGGTTTCTAGCATTGATCTCCAAATTTTTTTGTTGATATGCGAGTCTTCTTCACGCTCTGCCACGAGAAGCAGAAAAAGAAAGCTCCAGGGTCGTACATTCTTTGCGAGCCTTGGATAAATCAGATCTCAATTGGGTAACAATGGATTGATGCAATCTTTAATAATCTGCAAAGAGTAATAAACAATATTAAATAAAAAATCTACATCAACAAGATGCGAAGAAATGACTAAAGAATAATGAGGTAGTCAACTATAGCTGACTACCTTCGCATAAGTTAGAAAGAGCAAGGGTATTATCCTTCATATTTTCCATAGTCATGTCAAACTCATCACCAACTGAACCACGAAGGCGGGATCAAATCTTCTTTTCGTCAGCAGAGACTTATTCTTTTTCTTAAGGACATCGTGGGAATGCTTTAGATGATCATATTTTTCTTGAAGATGATTCTTCTTCACAGTAAGATTTATTTTACTTTGGATAATTTTTTCATTCTGGGACTTTAACTCCTTAAACGATGTTTCATAATGCTCCTTTAATGACCGAAGAGTTTGCGTTTGGTTTTCGTTTATTTCATGAAGAATTGAATATTGGTGCGAAAACATCGCTTCCTTCTTCAAGAAAGAACGCTTCTCCTTAGAAAGAATACGATTTTCTTCTGATAAAGTTTCGTGTACCAGATCAGCTTCGCATGCCAATTTAGAAAAGTGGGATATTTGACTATTTAATTCTTCTATTTCTTGAATGAGAATATTATTTTCATGGGTTAAATTGTTAATCTGATCAAGTGAATATGAATGATGGTTAGACAATTGATCTAGTTGAGTCTGCAACTTCTTATTATTCTCTTGGGTATCCTCAGCAAGATATTGAAAATTATATCTTTCCCATATTCGCTTCTGGTTTAAATATTAATAAATGCATGGAGAAATTTACAAAAATGTGGAAAGGGGAAGAAATGTATAATAGAGTACAACAAGCAATTTGGATATGATGATAAATAGCTCTAAGATTTCGATTTTCACTACGAAGATTCTCGACATCAACATTCACAACTTCGAGTTCTCCTCTCAACTTTTGCAGTTCCTGGAGTTCCCCTTTTAGTCTATTGACTTCCTTTTCTAAAGAAGCATTCTGTTGCGAAAGTTCTAGCTGGGAACAACTATATTCAAAATGACCTTCAGCTAAAATCATGCGACGATGAGAGTCCTAAAGAAGAAAGAAGATAAAGTTAAGAGATTAAGAAGTCATAATTAAAATAACATGAAAGAAGGTAAAGTTAATATATGAGAGATAATTACCAAGACATCTAGAGCAACGTGGAAACTAGGATCAATTTGAGAGAGGATCTTATTCCTTGTAGCTCTATTAGAAGAGAATTCGCACATAAGCTTACTCAAAGCTGAACATATGCAAAGTTTGCAAGGATCATTATTTAAAGATTGAGCAGAATTGATAATATCGGAAAGAGCTTGAGAAGAAGACTTCACACTATCCAAAGCTTTCTTACTCAGAGAAAGGGAATTTAGTAAAAAAAAGAGAAGATGAAGAAGAAGGAATAGACATAGAAGGGGAAGGCATGGAGAAATCTGTGAGGATAGACAAATCAGCAGGGTTTGGTTGAAAATCGGTACTGATGAACGAAGAGGAAGTTTGATCCATATTCAATACATTCACAAAGGCAATAATAGAAGCACCTTTTACCCCTTGATCAGCAGCAGGTTCCTTTTCAGGAAAAAGTTCTTCAAAAGTAACAGAGGCATTCACATCAGAAGCTTGAACTGGAGAAATAAAAATATTTACCTCAGGGGTTTGAGTTGTTACAGGAGTAACAGGAGAATTTTTGTGCAAAGGTTGAACTGTTGTTATAGGGGTGACATCTCCGACATTAAAATCAAGAATAGAGAGGTTCGACTTAATCACAGTAAGCTTGCGAGATTTCTTAGTTTTAGGTCCTTTGGCATCACCCATCTCAGAAGAGGAAGTCTGCGAAAAAAAAAAACAGATAAGAAATAGAGGCAAAAATATTGTTTTAAAAACATTGGGTATTTCTTACTTCTTTGTTATGCGAAGCCTTCCTCTTATGCGATTCTTTACTCTCGACACCAGAAGAAGATTTAGAGGTTATTCTAAGAGCACTTAGAGAAGAACTTTTCCTGCAACAGTATGGGAATTAGGTTAGCCAAAAGTAACAGTTGTAATCAATAAATCATGATAGAAGAAAACAAACTTTGATTCGGGATTCATGATGATAAATTAGTAGCAGGTAGCAGAAATAAAACAACAGCAGCAGCAAAAAGGAACAGCAGTGGCAAGAGAGAGAATAGAAGAAAAGTGTAGTTCCAGACGATATAAGAAAGAGGAAAGGATTATTTTCCACGAAGAATCAATAAATAGGTAAAAGAATGTGACCGGTTGCAGACGGTTGAACCAGTAAAAAGGAAAAAAAATAACACGTATAAATAGATAAACTTGGATTCCGGAAAATTTTCGGCAAAGCAAAATATGAAAAGACAAGCATATGCGATAATATAGGGTGGGAGTTTCTCATATCGCTCGCCCTGTAGAATAAGCGAAATGAGAAGAGGCAGAATGTAGGAGTGAGATATCGCACATGTTAGTAAGTATGCGAAGTGAAGACTATATAACTTAAACGAGGGAGATCGCACACAGAAGGTTGAGATGACGTAGTGGATGATATCAGCAAAGTCACGAATTAAGTGTGAAGATCTGTGCAAAGTATGGTATGTGCGAGAACGAGTGATTGCACATGAGCGAGTGTATCGCATAGAGATTCCGAAAATAAAGGATCTCTTAGCTGTCATCCACTATGTAAGATCTTATATAAAGATGAGAGGTTATTACTTGTGGGAGGATTCTTTTAGTGAGTGTTAGTTAAGAAATCAGGAGAGAGAAAGTAAATCTAGGAGCAAATAAGATTGTTGTAATACTTGTATCCGTCTTGTAAACCGACTTAAGTCTTGATAATCAATGAAGAACTTAATAATGATTACCTAATATTGATTATAATTATAATGGAATGTGGTTGTGAGGAAACTTGCAACTACAAGGAGCATCAAACGTTAGAACGATTGACTCTGTTGGTTATCATGCATTATATAAGAAACACCTTCACCTTGTACTCCTTCACAACTTTATCTTTAAATCTCTCCATCTCTCTCTAATCGATCATCATTTCAAGTGCCTACTTCCGTAATGATCATCGAAACACTAGATATCCTGGGACCAACTCAGAACGGCAATTCAGGAACCCATACTCAAAGACCAATCAAAACCAGAAACTGGCTGCTGATCAATTATTAACTGCGCCTTAGTTTTTTGTGGTGTTATAGGTGGTCCTCTCTTAATGAGACTGTACTATCTTCATAGTGGTAGTCGTAAATGGCTTATTAGTTTTCTGCAAACTGGTGGTTTCCCAGTTCTCATATTTCCTCTCATTTTTCTCTACATTAAACCGAAATTATCAACACAAAACAACGATCAAAGTTCTTCCTTTTTTATGGAACCAAAGTTGTTTCTTTGGAGTGCCATAGTTGGAATCGTGTTTGGTGTTTCTAATTTCGTGTACGCATTAGGTTTATCTTATCTTCCGGTATCAACTTCGACAATTCTCTTTGCAACTCAACTGTGTTTCACAGCAATTTTTGCATGGTTAATTGTGAAACAAAAATTTACAGCATTTATTATAAATGCAGTGATTGTAATGACGCTAGGATGGGTCTTATTGGATATTAATAGCAATGGTGATAGACCAACTGGGGTATCAAAAACTCAGTACTTGATAGGGTTTCTTATGACGTTAGCTGCTGCTGCTCTAACTGGCCTCGGGACGCCTTTTGTTGAGCTTTCTTTCATTAAAGCCACCAGAAATATTACTTACTCAACTTTGTTACAGTTTTAAGTCATTCTTTGTCTGTTTGGAACCTGTCTGAATGTCATTGGGATGCTAATAAATAAGGATTTTCAGGTACGTAACTTTTATAGGGGGCTTACAACCCTTTTTATTTTATTGATTCTCTGATGAAGTTTGTATCAGATTTGTTTTTCTTCGAAGAGTCTAATAAATATGAAAATTGATTTGTTCCATAGGCTATACCCAGAGAAGCAGACATGTTCGAGCTTGGGAAAGGCAAGTATTATACGATAATATGCTTGACTGCATTGACATGGCAATTATCAGGAATTGGACTCGTAGGCCTAATTTTATACACAAATGCTCTTTTCAACGGTATATACGTATCAGTCCTCGTTCCATTCACAGAAGTTGCAGCCGTCATATTTTACCATGAGAGGTTTACGCGATTAAAAGGAATGGCATTGGCATTATGTCTTTGGGGTTTCTCTTCTTATTTCTATGGAGGAAGTGGAAATCAAGAAGCACCATAAATTACTGTATAAATTACAGTAAGTAGAACCTCCATATAATGATACTCCATATATTAATAACCTCTATATATTAATAAAATTTATGGTCCGAATTTGGACCAGTGAGAAATAATAATAACCTTTTCAGTTTAATATTTATGATTTTTTCCAATTCCACCTTAAAGAATTTACCTCCAAATGGTAATAATCAATGTGGAAATTTCTGAGAAACCCAAGTCCGATTCCTTTCTCTTTCAGAAACCCATCATTAGGATGGCATATATATGTAGCCCAAAATACACGATTTACGGTTAAGATTAATAATTTTAGATCAGATTGATAATTCCATTTTGTAGATGGACTTAATTAACCTTTATAAGATAATTGTTACTAACAAAATTGATTTTATAAGAAAATCGTTAATTTGGAGGGTCAATTAGTTGGCGTTTTTCATGGGCAGAATTAATTGTGTAACGGTGTCAATTTGTTGGCGTTTTTAGTGGGCATACTACCCGTATACAAGTTAGCAGGGGTATAATAGACATTATTTTGCTTTGGGAAATCAAATAAGTTACTAAATTAATAACTAATTAATTTGTGTAATTGATATCCGTGTTCCGTTAATTGTTTTATGGAATTGAAAATTAAATGTAGAACTGTTGTGTTTTATCGCCTATAATAAAGGATCATACTGTAAACTGTTGGCACATTACGAATTAAAGAAAAAGGAAAATATGAGAAATGGAAATTCATTCTTTTCCGTTTTTTAATTTTTCTCTTATAAAGCAAGGTCCAATACACCACTATATACATATAGAGGAGATAAACTAATTAGATGGTGCCACCAATATTATTTGCTTACATGTCTCTTAGATTAGTTATAGTCGGCCTAGAGCAACTGCAATGGACGAGTAAACCCAAATTTTCAGTCGAGTGGGCTGGCGTAGTGGGACGGACCATCGATCAAAATTTGATCAAAGAGTAAAATCCAGACCAAATTTGGTCTGCGATCAAGACCAAATCCAAATATAGTCGGGCGTTGATATAATCTCCGCTACACATCGGGCGTTGATATAATCTCCGCCATTCATCGGGCGTTGATATAATGTCCGCTACACAAGGGGCGTTGATATAATGTACGCCTGAAACGGGGCGTTGATATAATGTACGCCCGATGGGGCGTTGGTAAAGACAACGCGCGAAATGGGGCGTTCATATACTTAACGCCCCACTTTCACAAATTTATGAAACTTACATGGGGCGGGCTTTATACCTCCGCCCCATTTATTTTTTTTTTGTTTGTTTCTGAAGCGTATACTATACCAACGCCCCACTCGCGCGTTATCTTTACCAACGCCCCACTCGGGCGTTATCTTTACCAACGCGTGATCCCAGGCGTAATGTTGATCAACGCGCGACCAAATATACTCTTTTCCCACTACGCCACATGACGGACTAAACCCAAATTTGGTCTTTTTTTTTAGTCTTTGGTCTTTGGTTATACTCGCACCACTGTGGACGCTCTAATAATTCTTTGGAAGTTGCCAGCTGCCCTGAGCCCTTGACCGGTGGTCAACCACTCACTACACACAGTTTTGATTCCATTGATCATATATAGTTGGACTTGATTAAGATGATTTTTAAAAATGATAAACATGTTTCCTAAATCTCAATATATTGAGAATTTATATCATGATGGTCTCTAAGCAAGGGTCCGGATGCCATACCGACTGAGGTGCGGAAATGCCTGGGAGATGATGGGATAACTTGGCTAACCAAGCTATTCAATAACATCTTCCGGTCAAAACGAATGCCGAACGAGTGGCGTCGAAGTGTCATTGTCCCAATCTTTAAAAACAAAGGGGGCATTCAGAATTGCTCCAACTATAGAGGAATTAAACTGATGAGCCATACACTCAAGCTGTGGGAACGCGTCATCGAACGACGGTTAGGCAGACAAACCAGCGTCTCATTAAACCAATTCGGATTTATGCCGGGAAGATCGACCATGGAGGCCATTTTCCTGGTGAGGAAACTTATGGAAAGAGACAGGGAACAAAACAGGGACTTGCACATGGTCTTCATTGATCTGGAGAAGGCCTACGATAAAGTGCCGCGTGAAATAAGGTGGTGGGCTCTTGAACATAAAAAGGTATCACCGAAGTACATAAACTTAATCAAGGATATGTACGGGGACGCAGTTACCAGTATCCGAACGAGCGGTGAAGTAGCAAACGATTTCTTGATTAAGATAGGGTTTTACCAGGGATCATCCTTGAACCCTTATATTTTCGATTTAGTGCTCGATCAAGATATGAATCCAATTAGGTTTTTAGTAATATTCTTAATACTCTTTGGACTACATTATCCTGCAAACATATTCTGCTGTCAAATCATTGTTCTTTTTCTTAATTTCTTGTACAAAATAAATAGCCACTGATACTTCTTCCATGTCACACAGAGTCAAAATAAATAAACCAAATATTAACTACGATGAATACTATGAGATACGTACCTTATATCCGGTTGCGAATGTTATTTCTTCTAAGTCGCACAGAGTAAGTACCTTGGATATTTGATCATGATCGTGCATCTTCATCAAGTGCTAGTACTGTGTGAAATACGTGTGATCCTAGGAAATACATATAAAATCATTTTTTTTTACTTTGAAAAGCTTTCTTGGCACTCCAATATTTCATGCATCGAAAAGTATCACCAATTTTCAAAAACGCTTTTGCTTAAGTAAAACATTAGAGACAAAGTGATTAGATTCTGTTTTGCGCTGATTGTCTAGATTTGACCATCACAACCACTGTGCTTTGTGCGATTGTGCATTTGGCAACTGCCTATGTTCAGTGTATGTGTTTTTATAGTGATCCGAAAAGATGGGATGTCCTGAAAGGTTGCAAGGACAAAGGAAATCAATTGAAGTTTGTCGAGATTAATATCAACCGTTATAAATCAATAGATGTCTTTTGAGAAAATTAGCGTCCCTACACTTGTATGAACTGTCAAATGTCCTAGGAGATGCAACGTTTCGTATTGACTTTCCCTCGAATGTCTTAAGCGATGCAACGTTTGGTATTGAGTTTCCCTCAACATTTGTGAAGGCAGGTTTAATAGTCATGAATCTCTCAAAGGGTTGAGATGAGGTGGCATTATTGATGTGTGTTAAGTGGCTATTGGTGACACATAAGTGATGACATGGCTTCACCACAAACTAAAATAATTATGACAACACTGTGTGATTTTTTTGGGTCTCTTATTATAAAGAAAAATTATTTAATTTACCGTACATAAAAGTAATTTAAGTTTAAACTTTCAAGAGATCTATTTATTGTATTATTACAGCCCTTCTAAACAGACTATAATTCAAAATGTTGGTTGCGTTCTTCTGGTCATGAATATTAATGCTTGCCGTAACATCTCAGTACAATGATAATTGCAAGTCCTGGCCGCGGAAAAGTTCTTTTACACATTTTGAAGAAAGAAATTAAGTTTGTGTGAACACAAGAATGTGAGGCCGCCCTCCAGAGCATAAAGAATTATGTGGCGAACTTGTCAATATAACAAAAACGAGAACCAAATGAAGAATTATTAATATATCTCTGGCTCGGTCGAAGGATAAATCATTTTCGAAACGACTTATCCCAAATTTATTTATTTTAGTAGAACATACATGAGTTATTATTTATATATTATAGATGGACGTGACAAATCAAATCACAGCCATACACTGGGTCACTGGCATAATATGGAGTCACTGAAACGAAAAAATACACACAAGTCACAACTGATAAATATAAAATATGTACGTGCATAGGTACACGTACACGTACACCAACACCGAATGGGTTCATGTGGCATCGATCAGTTATTCAGAATCGCGTAAGTATTTGTTCATGTCTTCAATGGCCTGATGGCCGAATTGTAGATAATCAAAGGGAGTCGGAGAATTCTCGTTGGTTTTCTCATACTCAATTGACCGTGTCACAACACATCCATTTCCATCCGGCTTTGGATTGACTACCATTATCGTATCAAACTTCTTGAAATCCTTCATCATGTCTCCTTCAAATACACGGTGACGCAACGTTTTCGTTTCATCATTGTGTGTTGTTTCCTCTACTGAGCGAATCGTCTTACCATCTGCATTCGTGAAGACAAACATTTTACCGCAAAGTTGTGAAACCCAAATCAAATCTAATTAAGCGTGAAATATATGACTGCAATTGTGAGTATATATATATTATGATGCACGGAGAACCAAAAGTATGTGAAGTAAATTGATGAATTGCAATAGTGTATTTGTACAT
This sequence comes from Papaver somniferum, assembly GCF_003573695.1. Lineage (NCBI taxonomy): Eukaryota > Viridiplantae > Streptophyta > Magnoliopsida > Ranunculales > Papaveraceae > Papaver > Papaver somniferum. Next base: position 8,571,517 of record NW_020631041.1, read on the forward strand.
TACCAATGTTAACATTCCATTCCTTGATACAACCTGAACGGGTTGGGTCTCCACTGATAACTTTGACGTCAACGCAAAGATGAGGAACTGCCTTTTGCACATCTTCTCCGTGCTTATACATGTTATAATATTTTTCAGCATCGCAATTGACTTCCAATTCAGTTGAAAGTTTCCCGACTAGACCTGAAACACCAGGAGGAGCCATCAACAATTTGATGATTAGTTCTCTAAAATATGCACAGAAGTATATGGAAGAATTAATAGAATCCATGTCAGTTGAACGAGTTTATATAGAAAAGTAAAAAGGTGGATTAGCTGTTCTAACTTTGGCATGTTGCTATAAAGAATTGATGTAATATGTTAATGCTTTCTATAATGGTGTTTGATTGTGTGTTGGAGCAGTGTCCCATATCAGCCATTATATATATACATATTACCTTTTATAAAGGATCGATGTAATATGCTGATGCTTTCTATAAAGCTGTCTGATTGTCGGGGTGGAGAAGTGTCCCATGTCAGCCCAGGAGAGTAATGCAACAACCTCGTGGGAATAATTAAGGTCGCCCACGCTATATGTGGCTTTTATAGAAGGCGTTTGTACTGACTCGGGAATGGACGGATTCGGGAATTATTGTTGGGTGGGTCTAAATTATCGAAGAAAGCTGGTGAAAAGGAATCTGTTTAAAAAACTGTTGTATGAAGTATATATTGAAAATTTACACAATAAAGATCTAAAAGTGGAGATATTTGATTCGAAAATGATAGATGAACCCACTCCCTTCCGCCATTCCTTTTCCCCGCCTACGTGTGAGTAACTATGGGCCAAAGCCAAAAACAATGGAACCCCTTGTTTTTCCATGCATTCGAAATTAATGAATTAAAGAGTCTAGATGGTGCCATGTAACGGTGGAAAAGAGTGGGAAAAATATAGCAGCTTCGTATTTATTCATGACTACGTATTTTTGTTTTGGTATGACTGACGAGTACATTAAATAAATGGGAAAAAGACAACAAACATGTGCACCCCCACCTACGAAAATCCAAAAATTCGATAAGAATACTCGAGAGCGCCAGCTGTGTTGTAGAATGGTAGAAATTGGAAACACATTAGTTAGACACTAAAAATTAAAAGCACAATCACAGATACAAAAAACATCCACTACGCGAACACTCATGAAAGTTATCCAAAAAAAGTTAAGCTGTATACTTAACTTACCTGGCTTGATTGGGGTATGCCCAAATTAATTGTGGTATACCTAATAAGACGAAAATCAGATCATTTTGAAGTAAAACTGGCTACTCCTTAACCTTATATTTTCTAAATGGTTAATATATCCTTGATTAATTAATACTAAAAATTCTGATTAGGTTAATTAATTGAGTTTAGATGAATTAATTAAGTAGATTAAAACTTATAAGTTTAAGTTATCAAATTTTGTTTTTGATTGAACTCATGTGGGAAGATTTTTGATGAAAAAAATTTGTTTTGAGAATTTTTTTTGCAACGAAAATGAAAACATAGTACCCAAACATTTCTAAAAAAGGGATTGCAAAGCTAATGTATGAAATCATACTCAAAATTAAAGAAGAAATTAACACTTTCAGTTCTGAAACTTTCAAAAGTCGGCAGGGTCGACGAATGAAGAACATGCCGACTATATCTGGCCGGCAAAGTCTACGGATGAATAACATGCCAACTTTATCCGGCCGGCAAGGTCGGTGAATGAATAAGATGCCGACTTTATTATTTTTGACACACAGGAGACTGTTGTAAATGCTTCACTAATCGGCATCTTATTGATTTTTTACCTTGCCAGCTACCTTATAGTCGACAAGGTCGATAAAAAATACCATGCCGACTATAGGATTGTTTGACATACAGAGAAAGGTGTTACAAATGTATAATTACTCGACAAGGTTTTAATTTCATAACCTTGGTGACTAAACTATAGTCGGCAAGGTATAAGGATGAATACCGTGTCGACTCTGTAAATATTACTTTCAGAAACAAAACTCGCCGACTAAAAATAATATATGAAAAGTCGGCATGTTGTTTATCATATAAGCTTGCCGACTAAAAATAAATATAAAAAGTCGGCATGCTCGACAAATAAATACCATGCCGACTGTGTAACTAGAATTCAACAATTTCAATTTTTCTGATCTAATTTGTCATTCAAATAACAAAACAAAGTACTAGAATGAATTTGAAAGGATCAATCGACAATAAAAAAAATCATAATCTACGATATTTTTTCATTTGAAAATGATGAAATATAGAGTAAGAGAAAGGAATTGATCATTAGATTGATTGATGATGAAGGAGAAGGAAAGAAATTAATGAAGTTTTGATCTAAAACCCAAAAGAGGTGGTTTTGGTTATTATTAGGAGAAGGGTAATTAGGTAACTTTACACATATTAAACACCCCTTAACCCTCTATTATGGTTGGGAACAAAATGGGTATACCCCAATTAATCTTGGTATAACCCAGTCAAACCAGGTTAACTTATGTAATTATAGAACTTTTTTTTTTTTTTTGAAAAGGATTATAAAACCCTTTAAACTGCCCGTTTTATGCATAAAAAAAAATGAGTAACCGAGATAGTGCGAAAATTCCATGTGATAGTTCAATTTTATTGATACACACTTTGATCTTAAACTGCCCGCTTTTGGCCCCACTTAAGAGGAGTGCAGATCAAAATATTTTCCTGTTTGTATGGTATATCAATGGCACTTTTTGTCGTAAGAAACGCCTAGCAAATCTCGGTTAAATCAGCTTAGATATGTCCCTCCAACGGAATCCAACTAAAAAAAAAACTTGGCTCCATCACCGTCGGTAGACCAAATCGTGTATATTATGGACCAAATCATTATTTCCCTAAAAATAAATGACAATAGGGAAAGAAAAATCTCACGCAAATCTCAAGCTGATTTATTATTTGTCATCCTAATAAAGATTCAATACATTAGAAATGGATTGATCCTCTGGACCTTCACTCAAAACAAGCTAAAAACAGAAGCAAAGGGATAAAGCTATCAGTAGATAGGACAGTGCCAGCAAACAGCTGATGCCATTTTTATTCATTTGGCTGCTGCACGATACGCTGAACCGATATAACTCAAAATGCAGATAGTTCTGAACAATCATAGAAAAAACCAGAAGGTCCATCGTCGGGGAAAAGAGCTATTCTGACTACATGTTTAGCACCTTCGTCGGCAGTGTAATTTCCAATGCCGTAGTTCATTTCTGTTTTAACCAAACCAGGACAAACACAATTGACCTGAAATTTGGGAGTTTTCTTTGCGAACACCCTTGTGTACGCATTCAAACATGCTTTTGATGTTGTGTATGCAGCTCCGAAACTAGGCCACCGATTTGTTTCGATCAAATTTTCCTTAAAATCCTTAAGAAGCATATTCACTACCATGTCAATTCTCTCTTCCGTTAATGCATCAGCATCTCCAAGTATCTCTAGAGCTTTTTCATTGGATACATACTGAAACCAAACCAGCGTAAACAAGGTGTAAGAAAAACATTTTTGGATTTCAAGTTGATAGTTGCAATAACAAGTAGTACCTTGAGGCTTCCCGTGGATGATGAAACATTGACAATTCTTGGTGAATCGGATAGTTGAAGTAAAGGAATTAGAACTTCGGTTACCGATTTAACACCGTAGTAATTTATTGTGAGACATTCTTCTGCTAATTCATATGTCTCTGTCATTAATTCTTGGGCTTCTGGTTTTTCGTAGATCTTCACGAGCTCCTCTGAATCCTGGAAAAAGTGCGAGTAACTAATTCATAATTGGAAAAGCTATAATAACTTTCGATTTAGCCATTTAACTCTTTAGATTTCAAGAATTGATATGGCGCCGATGTCACTATAGTATATAGTTATAGTTGTGAAGTCTTTGGCCTAACTTTGAAACTCATCAGCATCAAATTTTTATTACCTCTCCAATGTCACTTATCATTGCCTTGAAACGATCAGCATCAACTGAAAAACCTGCAACCCCAGCATTGTTTACCTACACATAGTAAAACACAAATTTTTGAATGAACTTGTGGGAAAGATTGGAATATAGCTAGTTCAATAGGGAGTTTAAAGAAAGAATTTGGATGCATATATACCAAGATATCAAGCTTTCCGAAGTGTGTTTTAATGAAATCCGCTAAAGAAGACATAGTAGTAACTGGATCCGTAACATCAAGTTGATGAAAAACCACATTCTCATGATTAGAATTTTTGAGTTTTTCAACAGCTTCAAGACCTTTAGTTACATCTCTACAAGTTAAAACAACCATGATTCCATTAGAAGATAATTGCTTACAAATCTCAAATCCAATACCCTTGTTTCCGCCAGTAACAACTGCACACCTGAAAATCAAATCCAGAAAGAAAAGTTTCCATTGATTAGAACGACCCTTAATCAGCAAGCTAGCACCAGATATATATGCAAATTATGTTACCATTTTTTTGTTAGTACCTCCTCTTTGTAACAGTATTTGGACATGTTTCAGGCATACTTGTTAATGATTACTGGATTGGATTAACAACTATAAAAGAAAAAACGAAAACTCAAGCAATGAAAATCAACGTAAGATTGTTTCTGACTGATGTTGTAAAGAGAAGTTTCTATTGATTATAATTTCTCATGACCGGAACAGAATAACAAGGCTCTCTTTATATACAAGAGAGTCAAAGAGTGCTTGAAATTTTCGGGACGGAAGAGGATGGGGACCGGCGATGTGCCCCGGTCGGATGCGGAACGGTGATGAGCCGGTCCGCCGATCGACTCGGGATGCGGGCCGACGCGGATTGAGGCGGCGTCCCAAGCCCGGGCTGTAGTCATGCCCGCGGAGACGTCGTCGCCTCGATCGTGGTGGGCAGCACGCGCCTCACGGCGTGCCTTTGGCAACAGCGTGCTCCCGGTGTCGGCCTGTGGGTTCCCCATTCGGCCCATCTTGAAACACAGACCAAGGAGTCTGACATGTATTCGAGTCCACGGGCGAGTAAAACCCGTAAGGCACAAGGAAGCTGACTGGCGGGATCCCCTTGTGGGTTGCACCGCCGACCGACCTGGATCTTCTGTGAAGGGTTCGAGTGAGAGCATACCTGTCGGGACCCGAAAGATGGTGAACTATGCCAGAACGGGGCGAAGCCAGAGGAAAATCTGGTGGAGACTCGTAGTGATACTGACGTGCAAATCGTTCGTCTGACTTGGGTATAGGGGCGAAAGACTAATCGAACCGTCTAGTAGCTGGTTCCCTCCGAAGTTTCCCTATGGATAGCTGGAGTCCGCGGGCGAGTTCTATCGGGTAAAGCCAATGATTAGAGGCATCGGAGGCGCAACTCCCTCGACCTATTCTCAAACTTTAAATAAGTAGGACGGCGCGGCTGCTCCATTGAGCCGTGCCACGGAATCGAGGGCCCCAAGTGGGCCATTTTGATGGTTTAAAGCTAAATAATTTAGTTTTGAGTTGTTGTTTCCAGACTCAAACTTTGTTGTTCACTTGCAGGATGTTTTCAACTCTCTCTAGAACTAAAACCTCAATCTCACAACAATGACTTCGGAAATCTTTGTGAAAGCAGCTGTTGGAGCCCCTGATACTTGGTGACTATAAGTTCATCACCTCAATTACAGTTCCATTTATTTTTTTGAGTCAATAATGGTAATTCTGTTAGATTCTAGGATGAAAATTAATTGTACGATTCTCCTATAAAAACTCGTTATCCTAATGTTTGTTATATGTTTCCACAAGATTAGCACGTAGATGTCTTTGAACCCCAACAATTGGTATCAGAACATTAGGTTAGATACCAATTTCCCCAACCAAAAAGAAGAAGTAAAGTTCATCAACAGTTAGTTTCCTGACAGCATCGAGAAGTGAATGAATCTCCATGTACATAAGATGGGAAAAAAAATAAACAAATAAACAAGTATTGAAACGAGCATTATTACCTGAGCATCTTCATCTGAATACTCATCATCTCCCTGACAGTATCAAGAGGTGAATGAATGTTCAAATCTCCATGTACATGAACAAAGTAATCAATATTCATGTTATATTTGTTTATCCCTTAAAATGTTAGATTAACACTGTTTATGAAGTAATTTTTCTGTTGAAGTGTCAACGTTTTGGTTTCGGCAATAAACTACGAGGCTTATGTATCAACTTTGGTTGGATTATGATTCTGTCTTGTACAATGGTATATGAAGGTACATAAATCTTCCGGAATTCTCGTCGGAATTTATTTATTTTACCTGGAATTATCGGAATATATTATTTTCTTACCTTTAAATGGGTTTGCAACGTATATAAATGTTGCTAATTAGAGTAATGCGTTGCCTAAATTATTGTAAACGTTGCACAAATTAAAGAATCCGTTGCTCAACAAAGGTTGGTAAACTGGTTGACCAACATTTTTATGCGTTGGACAAATTAATTTTCCCAACGGATTTTTGCGTTGCACAGAAATTTTCTACGCCATATTTCTAACGTATATACGCGTTCGTGAAATTCATTGCAACGCTTATATCCGTCCTAAATCAGATGTTTTTGTGTAGTGCGAGGAGTGATCTGGATACTAGTTAATAGTGTTGTATTTGTGTTGATTGTTCTTAAAACAATTAGGATCTTATCTAATCTCTTCTCCATTGTATTGTATTTGTGATAATATTGTAATAACTACAAGTCTTATATTTTCATGCTTGTGCATTATACAACCTTTGGTCTTAAACTGCTATTCAATTACAAAAGAAATTTCCCCACAAAAAGACCTAAGTCATTATATAAGAGAGGGAGACCACGAGCTTCTCACGCGCTTACGATCTTATTCTTAAGAATCTTCTCCTAAACAACAGAAAGTACCAACTACCATTATCAATCCGGTTAAACAGTTACTCAAACTCTTTGGGATATATGGCAACAATGTATAGTGCTGCCGTTGAAGTGAGTATATTTATATATATTATCTTGAAACCGATGCTACGCACCGGGTACGATAGAAATCGACACCCATTTGGTAAGGCGGGGCTTCGCCCCGCGTCCATTCCATAAGGAATCCCAATTAACAATTACAATGTATAATGAAAATACCAATTACCATCTAGTAGTCCAACAATTGGAACCAGATTTACTACTTATGTATTTTTAAAGTGTTGGAGATTAAGAAATCATCTTAAAGATAATACTTAGAAATCAATTAGTATATCATGATATTTCCAACATCTACATTCTAAGTATAATTGGAAAATTTGCACTTGAAGTCTACTATTCAAAGTAGCACTTCAACTACGCTTAATCTTGCTAAATTTTAGAATGTGTATACAACATCTCCTCATTAATCAATTTTAACAACTTAAAGTAAATAAACAAAGTCATAACAATATTCTATCTTAAAACACCAGTACTGACAGCATGTAGTTCGCCACATCTTGTTTTTGCGTCATATGTTATATATTCCCTATCTTTCTTAGGTACCATATCATATACTTATATTAAAAATATAATGTCCAACACATCCTCTAGCTCCAACTCCCTTTAATTAGATGAAAAATCGCACTCGCCATATCGTTGTATCGGTACCTATTATTAGAGACAAAAATAAATAAATGATATTCATATAAAATAGACTGCCAACCTAAATACTGAAAATAATATGAAGTGCATCCCATCGAAGATGATCTAATCAAGAAAATGTATTATTATATCTTTCTTCAGAATTCATATACTGGTGTTAAGAATCAAGTGCTAACTTAAGTGTTCCTCTAGGATCCAACTCTCTTATTGTTAAATGATAAAATATGTATTAATATAAAATAGATTATCAACTTCAAATAGTGCAAAGCATATGAATTGTTTTCCATCAAAGAAGATGTAATCAAGAAAAGAGACGGATATATATTTTTTTTGAAATCACATACTTGCATTAAGAATAAAGCCATCAACTCAACTGATCTTCCAAGCTCCAACTCCCTGTAGTTGAATGAAAAAAATACGATATTAATTTAAATAGATTGTCAACTTTAAACACTCCAAAGCATATGAAGTGCTTCCCATCAAAGAAGTTGTAATCAAGAAAATGTAGTGATACATCTTTTTTCAGAAAGCATGTTTTCTAACTGCCAGTTTGAGGCCTTTCTTGACTTCCTCGCTGCCAGACAGACCCTACACTAATTCAAGTCATTTTATGCACTAGCTAAAAAGTAAGAAACACAAAATCCTACCAAAATAAATAGAAAATCAAAGAATCTAATATCAGATAAATTTAATGAATAAGAAACCAACAAAATCCTAAATGACCTTAATACAATCTCAAATGATATAAATTTCTTGTATTGTAACATATAATTGACTTGGACCTTTCATTGTTACATCTCGGTCATTAGCAATTTGTCTACTCTATTCTTCTAAGGGTATATCTTTTATAATGCTTCTTTTACACACTTTTTTTCTTCTTTGGATAAGGCCCACATTCAAGTTTTTAGAAAGATCTTCTTACATTTGAGTACAACGGTTCAAAAAAATTAGCATTTGTTTATTCCCTACCAATTAGCTAATGGGCTTAGAAGTGAAAAATTAGGTTATATATGCACCCATGGATCTTTTAGGAGATTTAACATATAAATTCATTACAAAATATTATTTTTCCAGTGTTCATCATCTGGAATAATATTTCTTGTTATATAAAAGTGTCAGTTAATTATAGAGAAATCTTATAACTCAACAGTGCCAGTTAGTAATCTCATTTACTTAGTCTAATGTGTGATGCGACCGTAAGCTTGAACTCAATCATCTCGATATTTTTTTTCCATTATCCATATATAAAATTAAAGAAGTACATACTTAAATTAAGAAACATCTGATATACACGATTCACCTCTACTCATGCTGATAAAATTGTAGGAAGACAACTATCGAGTCTACCCAACTCGTCGATTTGGTATCTGGTTGCAGTAGTTATAAGCCTCCCGCCTGTGCTTCTTCCAGGTTGAGTTGAGAAGATTACACTAATATATGTATTAGGGTAAAATGAGGCTAAATTTATATTAGATTTTTTCCTGGGCAGTTCACCTTGATTATTGTTTACAGAGAAATTCATATACTCCAGTATGGATATTTTTCTAAATCAATTTAACCAATGCCTTTCAGCATTGATAGTCCCAGATTTTTGCTGGTGACCCTATTACCGTATATAGTTTTCCATACCTACAATAACAAAACAAAAGTATAAGTAAAAAGTAAGAAACAAAAAAATCGGGAATTAAGTTAAGATACTAATCACCACTTTTAACAGAAACCACAATACCTGGTCTATCTTCTACACGCTACCCCATATCAGGTCTAGTGCGCTTTGGAGCTTAGTCCATTTCGGCAGACGAGATGTCATTTCAAATGCGACGAATTATAGTACTTGACCTCCATGAAAAAAACATTATTTCGTGACCAAACATTATGCTTATTATATCACCTGGCCTCCACGTAGAAAATATTCTTTAGTGACCAAAGAACATACTCTTTCCTAAACCATAACTTCATCCGTGTATGCACCACATCATTCTTCACCCGCTAACAATCCTAAAGAGGTCACAAACACCTAGAATTAAAACAAAATGAACAAAAGAATTTTCAAAACAACAAAAAGAATTATTAAAGAATTGTGTACCTTAAACAAGTTTATCATTTATAATATGAAGCTTCAAAATACCAGCAATATCAACACCCACGATCTCCAATCGTCGCAGCCATCAGTACATGCAACAAGGAAAAAATTAAACTAAACAGTGAAACCTAAATTTTAAACAACAAAAATATAGATGAAATAGTACACCTGAATTCTAAGAAACCAAACAGAAGAAAAAATCAGCAATCAAACAATGAGAAGTGCTACTTTCGCTATATGAATAGGGCGTTCTTTTATATACCCCATAAAATACTAACGATACCCCCATTAGTTAGTTATGGTAGTTTTAATTTGGTTAACATGAAAATCATGAAATTATTCAAAATTTTGAGATTAATACCCCTTTCAAAAATTTATTATACAACCATATATATAGACGTAAAATTATATTTCTAAATACGCAAAATCTTTCTTCCAAATATAGAACATTATTTTGACTATGAGATTAATTGTGAGATTATATACTAAAAATATTATATCTTATGGAAGAACATAGAAAACCCTAGCTAGGTAAATCAACTATGGAATCGTTAGAATCCCATTTGGAAGGTCCGGGGATTGAATCATATTAAGATGAATCGTAAGGCATTTTATCAAATCATGTTTAAACAAAACCCACAAATCAAAATCTCTTTAGAATCCTTAAATTACAATCGATTGCAAAGAAAATCTTTAAGGCATTTTCTCAAACGAAGAAGGTATGTTGTACAAAACAATAAGTTTTCAAATTAGGCTAAATAAAGTATAACATAAAATTAATATCAATGATCATGAGTTCATGAATCATGGTTGTTTTATTGATAACCTCTACAAACTATTCATTTTAATTCTCCTCATCCATCACTATTGATACAGTAATAAGAAATTAACTAGACGAAAATTTTTATTCCCAAAGAAGAGAACTAAAAAACCAAGATTAGAATTTTTTGCGAGCTAACATTAGCTTCAGACATTCCATTGTTTTGTGTAGAGGAAGTGAACAAATTCCAAAAAAAAATTTAAAGTTCGAGACTTTTACAAAGAGGAGGAAGAAGAACAAAAACTCTGTAATAAAGATGAGTTTGTGTTTTTATTTCTGATTTGTTATTCGGGGGTATAATTATTTTTTGAATTTGATGGGGTAGGTAGATAAATGTTGGGGGTATATAGATAAAGGGGTATAGTTAGTATTTCTGGGGGTATATAGAAGAACACCCTATGAATATATATAGAGAGAGCTGTGAAACTAAAAATTCCAGTGGCTAATTTTTTTTTTTGTTAGGAAATAATATCACCCATCTATATTTAGGTATGTGCATTTGATTGTTGTAATATTTTTACGCATAAAATATTGAGCATCTTTTACCGTTTAGAAATAATTTTTATTTATTTCTACTGTTGTTTTGTTTATGGAATTAATGTATGTTTAAAATAAAGGAAATGTGAAATTTTATGAACAAATTCCCAAATTTAAACATAAATATCTATCCAAATTTGAACTTAGATATATATTCCAATTTGAAGGCAAATTTTACTAATTTAGGTAAACCATATTGTTTGTCAACGCCACTACCTATTTTTCTTTTTTCTTTTGCAAATTTTGGTAAATAATCTAAACTAATTCCAAAAATAATATTAGAAAATATTTCTTTCCAAAACTAATTGTTTAAATTTAGATTAG